>NC_056733.1:1367708119-1367735619 GCF_019279795.1 Protopterus annectens
AGTAATATAGTATACAGTATATTTTCTAGTTTTGGCTGTCTGCTTTTTGGGTGGTCCAGGTTCTCTGATTCCAGTGTTAGTGCTACGCCACACATCACACAAATAGTGGCAAAAAAGAAATGTAAATGAAGAAAACTAAGGAAAGAGAAAAGGAAATGCCTTGCTGTCATACAGTCCTAAACATCTGAAAATCATGGTGTGACCTGTGATGTGCACCATACATTTGGACTGGAAAATCCTCTGAAATGGCTTGACAAGCATGGCCATGCCATGAGTAGTTTTCTAAATAATGCGTACAGATAACAGTGTAAAAGTCTGTGCTTTTCGTTATTGTTAAATACATTCCAGCATATGCACTATGTAGATGAGAAAATGGAATCATGCCTTCTGAGATTCAGTACTCCTCTGTACAGATATCCTGAAGAAAATGCTTTCTCTCACTGTTCCAAATATATAGAACTCTACTGAATATCAGTTTTCCTAGCTGCAGGGTTGTTTTTTATATGGTGTAGATTATTAATGGATTGCAGCTGTGAGTGATTACTGTTTGGGAGGAGGAAATCACAACAGCACTGCAGGCTGCCTTACTTCCACTGGGTGTGTCAGCTTAGACCTAGAATGTGGAGCGAACACAAGCCTTTGTCATCAGCATAACACAGAGGCTACAAACCATGCCATGTTGTATGTGGATAGCTTAAAAGCCATGTAACTGTAATCTGTCTGGTATAGGATGAGGTCATGTCTGCTTAGCCTCCAGCCCACTGTCTAACCATGCCCTAGTGGATTACTGCATATCCAAAATTATAATATAGCTGATGACATCAGCAGAGTCTATTGAGGCCAGAATAAATGTCACACATGCTGGTGTAAAATAATCATGGTAATGTTAAGCAACAGCTCACAGACACACACACCACATTGACTGCAGTGAGAATAGAACCCCTAACCTACTTACAAGGTCTATAGAACACAATACTTTATACAAGTACCATAGCTCACCTCCAACTTGGTGTGTGTCAGTCAGCACTTTATAGCTGATGAAATCAGCAGTGTCTGTTAAAGACAAGTGTACCTCATGCTGGTGTAAAATGCTCTCAGTAATATCAAGCAACAGCTCAATGACACGCATGCACACACACACACACACACACACACACACACACACACACACACACACACACACACACGCACGCACGCGCGCACACACACACACACACACACACACACACACACACACACTTGACTGCAGTAAGAATGGAACCACTACTTATCTAAGTACACAGACTACAGAACACAGTACTTTATGCAAGCTCAACTGCAACTTGGTGTATGTCAGACAACACTTTATAGCTGCTGACAGCAGTGTCTGTTAAAGACAAAAATAAGTGTTCCATATGCTGGTGTAAAATTCTCTTAGAAATATCAAGCAACAGATCACAGACACACACACACACACACACACACACACACACACACACACACACACACGCACACACACGCACACACACACACACACACACACACACACACACACACACACACACACACACACAGTTGACTGCAGTGAGAATAGAACCCCACCTAAGTATGCAGACTACAGAACACAGTACTTAATGCAAGCACCATGACACCAGATTGATTTATTTAGGAGTGCAGGTGAACATATAGTAGATTATATCAGCACGCCATGTGGGAGACAACAGGTTAGGAGAGCTGC
This sequence comes from Protopterus annectens, assembly GCF_019279795.1. Taxonomy (NCBI): domain Eukaryota; kingdom Metazoa; phylum Chordata; order Ceratodontiformes; family Protopteridae; genus Protopterus; species Protopterus annectens. Next base: position 1,367,709,837 of record NC_056733.1, read on the forward strand.
ATGGAATGGATGTGTAGGCTTGTGCAAGTATCAATACACTGGCAATCCATGCCATTGGAGAAGTAACTGTAATATACCATGTCTTCCCTGCTGACTAGACATACACAGTCAACTGCAGTGAGACCAGAATCCCTACCTAAAGTACACAGACTACAGAACACAGTACTACTGAAAAATTGTTGAAATCATATGTAAAAGACATTGAGTTTCTTCTCCCTGGCTACTCATGCTTGAGAGCCGATCGGCTGAACAAGAGAGGAAGAGGAGTAGCAATATTCTTCCCCAGCAACTATACATTAATTCCCAACTCAAAACCAACACCTAATTTCTCCCCAGCCGAAGTACTAATCTCTATATTAAAACTTAACAGCCATAAAAATATTTGCATAATTACTCTGTATATTCCTCCAGGAAACAACATACTTTAGAAACATTAGAAAACATACTTGCCTGGACTTCACAAAACATAGATAATGAACCCACCATCTTAGGTGATGTAAATATTGATTGGCTAGACATTGCCGATAACAATCCCTTAAAAAACATAAACCTTTACAATTTCTCCCAACTAATTGAAGACATCACCAGACTCACCAGACCCCAGAAAAATAACATTTGGGGATCTGCAATAGACTGGATGTTAGTGTCCTGCCCTATCAATACCATCACTGCAGGCATACCACCTAATACCATTAGCGACCACCACCCAGCATATATCCTACGCAAAACCACCCCAACCCCAGGGCAACACCAATACAAATCAACCAGAAATATGACCATCCATATTTAATGAAACCTTAGCTAAAGTAAATTGGGAACCCCTCAAATCCCTGCCACTTAACAAGGCAGTTGAGTTCTTTAATTCAGCATTCTTAGACATCCTAAATAGGCAAGCACCAACCCACCAAAAATAAAAAAACATACCCATTCAAGCTGGCTTTCAAAATCAACCAAAGAAGTCATATCCACAAGGGATAAAATATGGAAATCGTGGCAGAAAAACAAATACCCTTCAACTCTAATACAATACAAACAACTCCGTAACCAGGCAAAATGTCTAATAACCAATGATAAAAAAGCCCACTGCCTCCACCTACAAAGCCAACATAAAAATAATCCCCAAAACTTTAGTCTTCCATCAACCATCTATTACATCCAGGTTCTCAAAGCAACCCATTCCATGACCCACACAAAACCGCTACAGAACTTGCCACCCTCTTCAATTCCTACTTCATTGACACCTTAGCTAACCTAACCACCACCTTTCCTATGGTTAACACCACCACCACCAGGACAGCTAATGACCAAACCATCCCAGAAAACAATTCTACACACAACTCTAACCTAAAATTCTCCCCGTACCCATTGCCACAATAAAAAAAACTTTTACTTAAGCTTAAACCCTGTACTCTAGCCCCTGACAATCTACCCCCCACACTTCCTGCAGCTAGCCGCAAACTCTGTAGCTTATCCCATCAGCATACTCATTAACAGATTTATTAAAGAGTCCCTTGTCCAAGACATCTGGAAAAAAGCATTCATTTTACTCTTACACAAAGGTGGCACCAACACAGACACCACAAACTTTTGACCCATAGCTATTCTCGCACCCCTCTCTAAAATACTGGACAAATGCATCCATGCCCAACTCCTCAACCACCTGCTTGAAAATGAAATTCTGTCACCCACTCATTATGGTTTCAGACCAGAGCACAGCACTACTACAGCCATCCTCTCCTTCCTTGATACAGATAACCGGGCACGGGATTCTGGTAAAATAATCGCTTCTCTTTTCCTCGACTTCTGAAAAACTTTCGATACCATTTCTCACACTATCCTCCTCTCTAAACTATCTACCCTCCACATTTCCCCACCTGCCCTACAATGGTTCAATAGCTATCTCTCCAATAGGCAGTGATCCACCAAATGGCAACAGTCTTACTCTCCCTTACGCAATACTTCCACAGGGGTAACCCAAGGCTCCATACATGGTCCTGTCTTATTTAGCATCTTTATTAACAACTTTCACACCACTCTCCCACAATGCTTAGTAATCCAGTATGCTGATGACTCTACAATAATATGAACTAAAAAATCTAGCTCTGAACTCCAGCAGATCACCCAGAATGCCTTCACTTCTACTGAATCTTGGATTCTTAACAATCATCTTGCCCTAAATCCAAAAAAACTAAACTAGTAATTTTTACCCCTAAGAAAACCACTCCCCTAGATAAAAAATCTCTTCAGTATACAAGCCCAAGACAATACTACTATAGAAGTTGTCTCACACACTAAATTACTTGGCATTATTATAGATGAAAACCTAAACTTTGACCTATACATAAACAGTAACATAAAAAACACACCAAAAGCTCAGCATGCTGTACAGGCACCAACACTTTCTTAGCCTCTCTGCTAGACAAACCCTTGCAACTACCTTTTTATTACCCTCTCTCCTTTATGGTGCTCCTCTCCTCACTAATATATAAAATTCTACAAAATCCAAACCTGATATGTGTTAAAACAGAATAGCCAAATTTGCCACCAAGGCCATTTTCTCATCCCACCACTGTAACTCACTGAAAGAATTAGGCTGGTTGGAACTCCCCCACCATCTCTCATTCACCCTAACTACAGCACACAGAATAATCTACAGATCCACAGACTGTCCTGCTCTCTCAACTCTACTTGCCCAATACCAACCCAGCAAGCAACTAAGATCTGAAAATCATATACTTCTTAAAGTAGAAAAGCCCACCTTACTGGCTGGTCAACTGCTCTACTCCTTCACCATCGCCAAACTATGGAACTCGCTTCTTTTTTCTACAAGAAACATGGACAGCATCACCACCTTCAAACAAACACTGAAAAATCATCTCAACTCTTCCTGGCTATGTACCTGCTCTATAACTTAACCTCCTCTTTCTCCTTATATTATAAATAAATTCCTATGCTTTTTACTACTAGTGACTGATGATACTTTCTCCAATTTATGTATTTTTTTCATCACTTTTTGATACTGGCACAATAATGCTGATTAATTTATCTCCATTTTTACCACTCTGAATTAATCTGGCAACCAACTAAATTCCTACTTTTATGTATATATTCTGTATATGTTACTGTAATGAAACCAACTAAATTCCTGACTTATGTATATATTCTGTATATATGACTGTAATCACTATGTGCAACACTGTTTCTACTTCTGTACCAATTAATGTTCAATTTTTTTCTGCATCTGTGTTCTTGTTGGAGCTTTTCTCCCTGGGCCTCCACCAAAAATGGGCTCTTTTAGGTCCAGTGGACTTTCCTGGTAAAATAAATGCAATAAATAAATACTTAACACAGGTGCAATGGCACAGGTTTAATTTGTACAGGAGTGAAGGTGAACTTATAGTAGGTCACATCAACAGACCATGTGTGACACAACAGGTTGGGAGGGCTGCATGAAATGGATCTATAGGCTTGTGCAAGTATCAAAATACTGGCAATCCATGACATTGAAGAAGTAACTGTAGGATACCATGTCTAGTCTGCTAACTTGACCAACTCAATTGACTGCAGTGAGAACAGAACACCCTACAGACAGACAACAGAACACAGTACTTAATGCACGTGCCATGACACAAGTCTGGTTTATACAAGAGTGCATGTGCACTTATAGCAGATGACATCAGCAAGCCATGTGGGGAACAATGACTTGGGAGGCCTGGATAGGCAGATAGCTTCATAGTTTCATATGAGGCTACAAGCCTAATAGCATTAGGCTGTTTAGAAGCCTAGCTGTGTAACAACACAAGTACCTTTACTGAGCATAGCTGGATGTTTGAGTTTAGCAGAGCAAGGTTATGAGCACCACCAAATGGCCTGGTCCATAATGGAGCAGACAACATTAAACATTAAACTTTGTAGTGTCATTGGTATATGTTTAGAAAAATACTGAGATCCCAGGGCTGTAGTACTTGGTTGGGAGGGGCAACACATGGATGTATTGTAAATATATGATATACCATTAGATCATGCCAGCCTTTATGTCATACAAAGGAAGTGGATAAAAAACACCAATAAAAAAGCATAATATATATAGTTCCATAGGTCAATGAGCAGCAGGTTTGCACGATGTTTAACAAAGTGTACATGCATGGGAGTTACACCTATTTGTGCATAGGTAAGCAATGTATAAACATGAGCCACATTGCTAATGTCTGACAGTATTGAGTATCTAACATATAGTTGTTGGTTATCAGTACCACATTTGTGCAATGGTAAGCAGAGCGCAACAGTGGAAAGCAATGCAATTTCAGGGTCATTGCATATACAGGCAGTTGTGTATGTCTTATTGGCAAAAGTAAAGGTCATGCCAGTCCAGATAGCAGGAATACATTTACAGAACTATGATACACAGTATACCCACAGTCATACATTTGTTCATAAATGTGATAATAAATAGATTTCTAAATCAATAAAAGTAACAGTGTATGTAATATGCTGTATTTGAACCCAGGACCAAATGTATGGCAGCCCTACATTTACACCTCTTACCACAAGAAGGTTTTTGAAACAGTTGTCTATGTTGCACTTCATCGCTATAAACTGCATTGTCACAGCAGTAAATAAAGGATGCACACTCTGTACTAGAACTCAGTACTATCAGTACTCCAGGCCAGGTTTTCATGATGGCCAAGATTATTAATTCAATGTATCCATTTCTATTGTTGGATGTCTGCTTCCTAAGTGGTCCATTTTTTTCCTGTTTCCACAATGTCGTTTTTCATGTAAATCAGATAAGCACAGTCAAACATGAAATTTATTTGTTCTCCATTTCCACTGTTTGTGCTACACAGCACATTGTGCAAAAAGTCGGATTAAAAACAAAAAAAATAAGAAAAGAAAAAAGAAAGGGGAGACATATGTGAAATGAGGAAAAGCAATGTATGACATACACAGTAGAAAATGATACTACACATGAGATATTTCTACATAGTTTGGGATTTTGATTCTCACACCAGTGCAGGTTCAGTAAACAGGATGGATGCCTTATTCATCTCTGTCACACAAACAGCTTTGCAGCAAAGAACTGAAGGAATTCTTCACATAACTAACTGCAAAAGAATGTACACTGCTATCAAACCATCAGCTGTTATTTGTACATTTAATTATCTTTATTATATTTGGATATAGTGCACTTAGTGATCACACAACGTGTTATGATTATGCATGCAAATATACATCTCTATCTTACATTTCACTTATCTATCCAATAGTGTGAGACATGCAGTGTGTAAGCCATTCCATATCATTGCCCTTAAAATGTGTGAGGCTATTAACTGGGAGTAATATGATATATTGTTGGTAGCAAGTGAAGGCCAGGTTAGATGGCACAAACACGCATATACTGCTCTTTTTGGGGGAGCATTGTTGAGTTAATATTATGGCACAAACAAGGGTACACTGCTGTTTAGAGAGGGGGCAGATAAATCTCAGTTACTGTTATGGCACAAGCAAGCATAGCCTGTCCTTTATTGGGGGGGGGGCAAAGGTGAGTTACTGCTATGGCAAAACAGGGACATGATGCTCTTGTAGTTTCCTTGTTATACATCCTGCCTGTTGTTTGATCTTGGGAAAGGTTGTGAAGTCAGAAACTGCAGTATGTATCATTACTTTCTAAATTCCCTCTTTAAAGATTTACCAAGACAAAGGTATGGTGCTAAACTGTGGCATGCAGTGATTATCAGCACGTCTGAGAGGTATGACTGTGTGAATCTTTGATGCCTGAGGTCTACTACTTACTAATGGACACATATAAGTAAAACAAGGCTCTGCTGTCACATGTTAAGGCACTTTCTGTACAAATCCACCATTGTTTATTTGATTATTGTACCAAGTTAAGAAATACAAGGATATGCCACAATATTATTAAAGAAAACACTCAAATTTCAGGACTTACATTGCAAATGCAGCAGTTGACATAGTTTCTGTTCAGGGTTGAGTCTGTCTGATGCAAGCGGTACACAGCCAATGCATGGAAGGGTAAAGGTTTTGTGAGTTGCCTGGCATCAGTTTTACTATATGTATGTGAGTAGGAGAAAGGCATTAGGCACCTAGGTGGTCAGTGAATGTGCTATGCACTCTCTCTCTTAGCCAAAGCAAGGGCATACTGAGCACATCTACATCTGCCTCCAGCCACAGCAGCTGGTGGATCCCCCTCCAAGTCCTACTCTGACTGTGGCTGTGGTGACCTAGGCATTGGTGGTGGTATGTGTGTCCCTTCCTGTTGCTGATCCTGCTGCAGCTGTTTCAGCAGGATCAGATTGTGTAACATAGCACATACTGTGAAGATTTGTTTACATGTGCATGGATTATAATGCAGAGCTCCCCCAGATGTATCGAGACACTGAAACTGTGACTTCAGCAGCCCAAACACATGCTCTATGATGTTTCTGGTTTGAGCATGTGCCTTATTATGGCATTCTTCAGTGGGTGTATGTACACTTCTGATGGGTGTCGTTAGCCACGGTTCCAGTGCATAGCCCGCATCACCTATGGCCTTGTGAGAAGTCCACCGTAGCAAACATTTGGTACGGCTGTGATGTGTGCCAGACATGGGAGTCATTAAAACGTACATTAAAGATAATAAATAATACATTAAATAATAATAATAGTACATTAAATAACACATTAAATAATACATTAAAGGACCACTACAGGCAAATGATGAAGAAAACATATATTTTTTTTATCTTGCCATGATTTACTGTATCTCCTAAAGCTGCCTGCAGCAAAATAAGTATTCATTCCTAATTTTATTTTGATTTTACTCTTTTCTGCCTTCGTGGGGGCAGACATTGTGATTCCTTTGGAAAGTTAAATCTTTCCCATAACACATAGATTGTGAGAATAAATAGTCTTATCATTTGTTGTCAGACTAGACTTCCACTCACCTAGAATGGAACACCTGAAAGAAAACTGCTGAGTTTGAAAGTGTGCAGCTCATGTGTCATTGACTGGTATGCACTGAGTTTTACAAATGTTGTTCCTACTGATGTACTACACATTTTCTGAAAGAAACTTGCAAAAGTGTCAACAAATTACTGAGATAAAAAATACTTTTCACAAGGAGCAGTTTTGCAAGTTTCAATTCCTGGCCAGGTTACTCCTCCCATCTTCCCCCCTTCAGTGGGCTGCAGTCGCACATTTCCAGCTTTACTAGATTAGACTAGTCAGCTTTGCATAACAATAGACATGAAAAAAACACAGCCTGGTGTGCCACTAAATCTGTTCCCTTGTATGTCACTTCACTTCTGAATAGCATTTCCCAGGAATAAAAAAAAAAGAAGCACACACATCTGTCCAAAGTATAGGCCAATCTATCCATTTTTTTTAAATCTGCACAGTAAAATATTCAGCTTGTAATGCATTTTGGCTACTGACATGGTTATCTTTACATAATTATTCTGTTATAGCATAACCTGAACTTATGGTATTTAATGATAAATTTTACAGCAGTTCTCAGTTTCTTAACAGTGATCTCCCAAGTCTCTGACCTAGTATTTTTTCTTACTATTGCTTTATGTAGTTTGTCTTAGTTATATACCTGTAGCATGTTTCTCATCCTCTCAGCAACAGACTCCTGGAGAAAACTCCCAAAGCAGATACTTGTATTGAAAGAGTACCAGCAGCTGTATGACACAGGGGAATGCATATGTCTGAATCAAGAAGTGATAAAATTGCTTGGGACTTTTAATCTCTCCATTTCATAATGCTTAACATTCGCACCACACTTACAAAGGCACTTACTCCACCTTCCACAAACACAGCTACTCACACAACATACCAGTCAAATTTGAGGCTTTTCCCACCTCTCTGCAAAACACTGCTGTAATGGCTTTGGCAAACAAATGAAAACAATTGATGGGTGTTGGTTCAGGAGTCCCATCCATATCTCTCAACAGTACAAATTTTTGCAGAAAGTCCAGATTTTTTTTTCTGTTTTTCATAAAATTGTAGTTTTCTGTCAAATCACTGGCAAATCATTGAACACTGAAGTCAGAAAATTTTGACAGGCAATTGATTTTCAGACTTCATATCCTTAAGCAAATTCACTCTAATGCAAAACCTGTTTATCAACTTTCTAAGTTTGTAAAAGCAATATTTATAAATTGTCCCTATTTTGGGGCCTTTGTCCACCATTATTTATGGCCTTATCCAGATGTCTTGTTCTATGATGTTTAGAGGTATGCTGCTATCCCTTCCTGTTGGAGCCATTCCACTGCACTTGCACAGGTGTCCCCCTCAGCAGGTTATTTTGCACCACACACACACACACACACACACACACACACACACACACACACACACACACACACACACACACACACACACACACACACACACACACACACACACACACAATGCTGCATGGCTAATGTGGACAAATCTGTTTGTTCAATGTCACCAAACTTTTCTCCAAACCCAGTTTTATGACACCTGCTACCAAGCCACTTGACAGTCTGCAGCTGTAATTCTTGTTGTCTGTGTTATTTCTTCTTTTCCTTGGTTTCGTTTCTCTTACTTGTAATGTTGTTTTTACTCATTTTTTTCTCCTGCCTCCCATATCTACCCTAATTAATACTTCTAACAAATACTTTTTCTCACTCTTTCTTCTCTTCCTCCCCTCCTCTTTATCCAGTATTTTATACTTTTCTACTCTGACATTTGCTTTATAAGTAAATAATGAGCTGTCACCCTTATAATGTCAGCACCTTTCAATGCTACATAATATTGTATTTAGTCTAATAATATCTGAATAAGTGAGTGGGATTTTCATGATAGCATCAAGGAAACATTTTCTTCTTTCTGTGTTTTTTCTTTAAGTTTTGGATTTTTGTTGGTATATTCATTGATTTTCTTAGTATATTTTATTTTATTTTTTATTTATTTTCCATTTGTTTACCAGGTTAGTCCGACTAGACACAAGGTGACTGTTTTCAGCGGAGGCTGGTGGAGAAAACTCCAGATACATAGTAAACAATTATAAAAAAAATAATAAAAATAAATTATGCAAACATAGCTATTTTGTGCAAAGAGCATAGAACATATAAAAGGAGTAAAATCAGAGTTTTACAATTGATGCAACATACAGTGGTTAGAATATTGAGAAACAATTAAACAAGATAATATACAGCAAATATACAATAGCTTGAACATAAATTCAAAAAGAAATTTCCATAGACAAACATGGTCATACACAAGAAATCATAACTATATTGATATGATTTATATTGCATTTATCTTGTTTTAATGCTGGTATGTGTGTATTATTGTACGTGTCATATGTGCACAAATATTTGTATTAATCTATGTATTTACAGTATATTGACAAAGTACTGGGTCACATCAGAACTGCGGTGTTGGTGCTGTGGTAGCGTTGTCACCTCACAGTAAGATGTTGTCCTGTTCGATTCTAAGCTAGAACGTCTTCTGTGTGGAGACATGCGTGAATGGGCGTACCTTCGTTAAAGGTTGTGCATCAGGGCCGGCAACTTGGCACGTAAAAATCTACTGCCAATCATTAGCGGACCGGAGTTCTGCTGTGGCAACCGCTAACCGGGAAAAGCCGAAAAACACAACAACTGAGTCACATCAGTGGCTTGGGAGGTCATTGTTAAGAAACTGAGAACTGTTGTAAAGCTTGGCATTAAATACCATAAGTTTAGGTTATACTATAAGAGAATAACTATGTAAATATAACCATGTCAGCAACCAGAATGTATTACAAACTGAATATTTTACTCTGCACATTATGAAATGGATAGATTGGCCCAAACTACGAACTGATGTGTGTGCTTTGTTTTTTGTTTTATTCCTGGGAAATGCTATTCAGAAGTGAAGAGACATGCAAGGGAACAGATTTAGTTCATAGGTTCATAGGTTCATACTAGGCTATCTGCCCAAGGGCATTTACAAGCCTAGCCCATAGTTTTGTGGCTTACGCCACCCCTTTAGTATGGGGAACTATACCCATTATTTTGCTGTGCCTCTGTCGAGCAGTGACACTGAGGTAATCCCTGGGGTATATCTGCGATCTCCCATCCATTGGTCAAGATTTCTCTTGAACAAGGCCAGCGAGGTGCTCTGCCTCACATATACCGGGATTTTGTTCCACAGCATAGGAGTCTTTGGGTGATGAATCTATCCCTCCAGCATGTCCTATTAATAGCCGTGTCGAGGTTTAAGTCTCCCGCCCTTGTGGCTCTGATGGATCTAAATTTTTTGAGGTGAAGCATATTCATCAAATCTGGGTTTGACATGGCCTTGTATGTTAGGCAAAGGTCACCTCTGAGCAAAAGGTGGCGACTGAATAGAGCTGGAGTTCTTTCAGTCGGGCAGCATAGGACAGATTTTTGAGACCCTTTATCCTTTTGGTGAGGAACTTTTGTGGCCTCTCCAGCTGCTGCAAGTGTCGGGTCAGATACATTCCGAATGGGGCATTGTACTCAATCATTGGTCTGATGAGTGATGAGTAGAGGGAGACAATGACCTCCCTTGATCTAGATGAGAATCCCTTCATGATAAGGTGGGCAATGTAGAAGGTCTTCCTAACTACTTTAGCTACATGGGTGTCAAATGACAGACTACTATCAACCTGGGTCCCCAGGTCCCTGATAACTTCTTCTGTGCTCAGTGGATTGCCACCTATTTGGTAGCTAGGGGTAACCTTGTTTTTCCCGAAGGGTATGACTATGCATTTTTTGGCATTTAACTTTAGGCCATGGCTCTGGCACCAGTTATCCGTTTCTGTGAGACCCTTCTGAAGGATATCTGTGTCAGATGTGTTTTCTACTATGGCACCCAGTTTGCAGTCATCTGCAAACTTTGTCAGCCATAACCCTCCTGTGTTTGCTTGTACTTCGGTGAAGTAGATGCCAAACAAGAGTGGGCCTAGGACTGAGCCCTGTGGGACACCACTTGTGACAGGCTTTGAGTCTGACATGGCGCCAGCAACTCTGACCCTGTGGGTTCTGTCACTCAGCCAGTTTGCAACCCATCTTGTGATGTATGGGTTAATATTTAAGCTGATGAGTTTTTCAATGATACACGAGTGGGGTATTGTATCGAAGGCCTTCGCCAGATCGAGGTAGGCTGTATGGACTGCCTTTCCCTCATCAATGGCTTTGGTGACTGTTTCGAAAAAGTCAACCAAGTTTAAAAGGCATGATCTGCCTTTGACAAAGCCAAACTGGGTTGGATCCAAAGTCTGCAAATTCCCTATGTCTTTATTTATGAGGTCCATTATGATCCTCTCCATGGCTTTGCAGATAAGGCTTGTCAAGCTAATGGGCGGTAATTTCCAGGGTCGGTGGAGGCACCGCCTTTGTGAAGTGGGACCACAGTTGCAGTCGCCACTCCTGGAGTGCGTATCCAGAGGTAAGGCTCTGATTAAACAGCTGTCCTAGCTGTGGGTTTAATTCCTCATTGAGTTCGTGGAGCACACAGCCGGGGACACCATCAGGTCTCATGGATGCTGTGTTTTTTGCTTTGGAGAGCAGTTCTCACTTGGGCGTTGGAGATGTTTGGGGGCTGCAATCATTTGGTATAGATATCTCTCCTTTTGGGGGGGAGGGGGGGGAGAAGTTTGCACTGAACCTGTCAGCCAGTATGTTGGCAATGTCCGTAGGATCAGTAATCTTCACATCATTTTGAACTAGTTCTGAGCATATCTGGGAGTTTCCTCCCAGGTTTCTAACATAGCTAAAGAAGGCCTTATGATTGTCTTTTGAGTCTTTAGCTATTTTTCTCTCAAAATTTGCTTTGGATGATTTTATGAGAGTGGTGCACCAGGCTGTGATTTTTTGCTGTCTATTGTCATGCAAAGCTGACTAAATAGTTGAATCTACCCAAGCTGGAAATGTGAGACTGTAGCCCACCGAAGGAGGGGAGATAGAAGGAGTAACCTGGCCAGGAACTGAAACTTGCAAAACTGCTCCTTGTGAAAAGTTTTTTATCTCAGTAATTTGCTGACACTTTTGCAAGTTTCTTTCAGTGAATGTGTAGTACATCAGTAGGAACATTTGTAAAACTCAACGCATACCAATCAATGACACATGAACTGCAGACCCTCAAACTTGGCAGTTTTTTCAGGTGTTCCATTCTAAGTGAATGGAAGTCTAGGCTGACAAATGGTAGGGCTATTTGTTCTCACAGTCTGTGCATTATGCAACAGATTTAGCTTTCCAAAGGAATCGCAATGTCTGCCTCCATGAGGGCAGTCAAGAGTAAAAAAAATAAAATTAGGAATGAGTACTTATTTTGCTGCAGGCAGCCTTAGGAGGTGCAGTAAATCACGGCAAGATAAAAAATATATGTTTTTTCATTGTTTGCCCCTAGTGGTCCTTTAAAGATAATAAATAGGAAATACACCCCGGGGATCACTTCTGTGGCTCTGCTCGACAGGGGCACAGGAAAATAACTTTTTTGGGTGGCATAAGCCAGGGAACCTTGTTGGCTAGGCTTACTTAGGCCCTTGGGCTGATAGCCTAGTACCTATCTATGAACCTATGAACCTATAAATCCCGGGGCATTACACACAACTTGGCAGTTGATAGAGTGATATCCTTATATAAAGTAAGCAGCTGCAAAGCTCAAGCAAAGTCCCTTTCCAGACTCCTTCCCTGTGGGATCAAAGGAACCTCAGACCTGTGCCCATAACGGACACTATCAAGAGGCAGCGACCTATCCTGTATATAAAGTAAGCAGCTGCAAAGCTCAAGCAAAGTCCCTTTCCAGACTCCTTCCCTGTGGGATCAAAGGAACCTCAGACCTGTGCCCATAACGGACACTATCAAGAGGCAGCGACCTATCCTGTGTATATAAAGTAAGCAGCTGCAAAGCTCAAGCAAAGTCCCTTTCCAGACTCCTTCCCTGTGGGATCAAAGGAACCTCAGACCTGTGCCCATAACGGACACTATCAAGAGGCAGCGACCTATCCTGTGTATATAAAGTAAGCAGCTGCAAAGCTCAAGCAAAGTCCCTTTCCAGACTCCTTCCCTGTGGGATCAAAGGAACCTCAGACCTGTGCCCATAACGGACACTATCAAGAGGCAGCGACCTATCCTGTGTATATAAGTATGTTATGTTTCCTAGCTAGAGCAGACTTACTCTAATTGTGTACCTCGGGTTAAGCAACCCTCCAGCACCTCCTGCAGCCTACCTATTCCCCCTTCCACATTAGATACCTCCATCTTAACTCTATCTTTATCTACCTCTACTATCCTTAATTGTTAGCATACTTCTCTCCTTCCCCCCTCCCCCTCTCGTACCTAGTCCCCTGCTATATGGCCTGTTCCTGTAATCATACTTCTTCCACATAGGGGCACCTCCATCATAGTTCTCCTGTGTTCTCCTTTTTCTTCCACCCTGTTTATCTTCTGCCTTCATTACACTTTCTTATCGTAGCTTTCTTCCTGACCTGCTTTTTCTTCTTTTAAAATAATCTTTTTACCTTACCTGTTATCCTCTCACTTTATATCCTCTACATTCTTACCTGTACTCATTACAGAAATTACTTATCATTTTCTTTCTCTAACTCACTGTCTTACCTGTTTTTCTCCCTATCTCTGATTGTTTCCTGCTGAACTTCTCTCTTTGTGACTACCTCCCTATCACACACGCAGTTCACTTTGCCAATAACCAGTTACTCTCTATCACGTCAACACCTCCCTATGGCTTACTTTCAGGGTTACTCCCCCATCTCCCTCCTCTGTACCCACCCATAGATTATAAATACAACCCCTGCCCCTTCGCCATCTTTCTTCCCCTTCTTTCCTTGGCTGTTGGGTGTCTGGAGACAGGAGCTTACCTTGGAACTGTGAGTACTTGAATGTATTTGCTGTATATTGCTATTTGCTAAGTCTTGTGTCATTTCATAATGGTATGTAACCTCACAGTCCTACATGCTATGTACACTGAATGTATTTTTTTACCTGTTTAGATATTGATAGTCTGCTGTTATTACTATCTCCTGTTAACGCCACTTCCTGTTAGCCTACCTTACAACAAATATCATTGCTCTTGTGTTTACTGGGAGCGCGTTTGCTTAACAGGTAAAAGCTAACTTAAACTGTTTAGCCGTTAATAGGCCTCAATGTTTAAGTGTTAATGCGACTCACATGTACGGCTTATGGTTAGGCCTCTGTTAATTCTTATGAAGGTTCCTTTTGCCACTCGCATTTAACCCTGTTCCTTCTGTTTCAAGGGCTGCACGTGTATTTGCAATAGGTCTTGATTGTTTTTTTGTCTGCTGGTCAGCGTATTCACCTGGGCTTGTTGTATTAATGTATATAGGACCCATTTGCAGCAACTATATGTCCTTGTAAACTGCTCACTTTGTGCTAATTAGCTTATCCTCATATAACTCGGTCTTTACCATAAATTCATTATCTGACACAATATTGTGCTTAATTGTTGCCAGCTAACTCTTTCGCTACGCACAAGTGTTTTTAGCGTGCCGTTGCGCTACTACTCTAAGTCTTCCATCTAGAGGGAAACGCTTTTCAGAGGCCAACTCGGTCTGTTATTCTACTGTAACACATCAGCTGTTGTATCTGCTTAGCGTGCACGCTGGTGTCCAACTCTCGTCACTCCGACTAGAGTATAGCGACACTGTAAGGCTCAATCAGCCTAGTACACTGCTGTAATCTACTCAACGCCGCTGAATGCTAACTTGACTTTGCTCTACCTAGCGGGGACTGCACATCCCATACTATATATTGCACTGATGAAATTCAGCATGCTGGCCTGAAACACCTTCAAAACCCCTTCTATACACTCTGTCTGTCCACCGAACAGTAGTTAAACCTTTTAGGACATCACTAGCTGAAATACTTTCCCTACCAGACCTATTCACAGAGGCCACAGATTTCGCTGTAACTCCCATTAACTGGAGTCTGGCGACTGTAGCTCTGGGCACCAAGTGGACACCGGACCGTTCTCACGGCATAGTAGCCTCACCTTGGAATTATGAGATAACTGGGACTCCAGATTACAGGCCAAGGTAGAGTAGTCGTGGAGGCAAGTACTTCCTTTCCCAACCTGGTTTACCTGATTAGAACTCCTTTATCTCTGGACCCCTACTGCTACCGAGACTACGTTTACTGTAAGGCAACTTTACAAAGGAATTCCCTGATGAATGGGAAGGCCAGGTCTCACCAACTGATAACAGTTATTGTTAGTATTTATTATAGAATACATTCATCCTGAACCCTTTGCCTGAATATTATCTTGTCAGAAAGTGTTGCTCATGTAAAGGTTTTACTTGTTTTTGCTGTATGCTATATGCCTAAATTTGTTGATGTGATCTTCCTCCAATGTTTATTGCTCTGCACCTAGTAACCTTAATGATACTGTTTTTGTTTAATTGCTTATCCACTGCTACTACTTTCTGCTACTAGCTACTTATCTCTTTTCACTCACTATCTCTCTCCTTCCTTTACCTTATAACAGAGTAAGCAGCTGCAAAGCTCAAGCAAAGTCCCTTTCCAGACTCCTTCCCTGTGGGATCAAAGGAACCTCAGACCTGTGCCCATAACGGACACTATCAAGAGGCAGCGACCTATCCTGTGTATATAAGTATGTTATGTTTCCTAGCTAGAGCAGACTTACTCTAATTGTGTACCTCGGGTTAAGCAACCCTCCAGCACCTCCTGCAGCCTACCTATTCCCCCTTCCACATTAGATACCTCCATCTTAACTCTATCTTTATCTACCTCTACTATCCTTAATTGTTAGCATACTTCTCTCCTTCCCCTCCCCTCTCGTACTAGTCCCCTGCTATATGGCCTGTTCCTGTAATCATACTTCTTCCACATAGGGCACCTCCATCATAGTTCTCCTGTGTTCTCCTTTTTCTTCCACCCTGTTTATCTTCTGCCTTCATTACACTTTCTTATCGTAGCTTTCTTCCTGACCTGCTTTTTTTTCTTCTTTTAAAATAATCTTTTACCTTACCTGTTATCCTCTCACTTTATATCCTCTACATTCTTACCTGTACTCATTACAGAAATTACTTATCATTTTCTTTCTCTAACTCACTGTCTTACCTGTTTTCTCCCTATCTCTGATTGTTTCCTGCTGAACTTCTCTCTTTGTGGCTACCTACTCCAAGCCCTCTCTCTCTCCTCCGCTCCTCCCCCACCCTACCCCCAATTCCACCCACCCCCAGGGTCCTACCTTTATACTTGCTTAGACACTCCCCCTACTAATTAACCACTTATCTCTCTCCTGCACACTCCACCTATTTCACACCATACTCTTAATCCTACAACCACACCCTCTCTCCACACATTTATCTTACTGCCTCACCTTACTCTACTGTTCTCACCACACAGTCCTATACTTACTAAGCTCATCTCTATAGGAGCATGCCTTCAAACCTTAACTCAATCTATTCATTTATTCTTCTTAACATCCTTCTCTACTACTATACTCTTACCTCCTATGAATATCCTATCCTTAGCCAACCTCCTGTAATAGCCAAACACACTACATCTACACTTCCTCTACCTGACCAAATACATATTAATATACTATCAAGCTGTCCCTACCTTCCCCCTCTCTACCACAAAATACACTACTACAGATCCCAAACCTCTAAACGATTCTATCTAACAGCCTGTAAAATCCTAAAAGTATTTCAAGTCCCACAAACACTTTTATTGATATATGGTGACATCCACCCCAACCCTGGCCCAAATACTCTCATAAGCCATACCCCATCAAACCTAACTTCTAACTGTTTTAGCTCACCTTTCTCCTCTGACTCCCTCTGTATTGCTCACCTAAATATTCGTAGCATCAACAATAAAATCACACAACTCCATGCCTTAATAGATTTCTATGCCTTTGATATTCTCTGTCTCACTGAAACTTGGCTTAAACCTAGTACCAAAGACAACGAATTTACTCCCCCAGGTTATAGCACCTTAAGGCAAGATCGTCTTAGAAAAAAGGGTGGTGGAGTAGCCCTTTTATACAAATCCCAACTACAGGTAGCCTTAATTGACACCTTGCCCCCCTCCCCAGCCAATGCTGAAATACTTTGTGCCAAACTACAAGTTAATAAAACCAAAGCTATTTATATCATATGTTCTTACATCCCTCCAGGCAAGAACATTAACACACTAGAAAATATCCTAGGCTGGGTCTCCAGTAGCTTTCCCCAAGAAACCATAATCTTAGGAGATTTCAATATTGACTGGAACTCCTGCATATCTCCCAAACCCTCCATTCACATTAATCTCTTCAACTTTCAGCAAACCATTAACTCCCCTACTAGAATACACAAATCAACCCACAAACAAACCACTCTAGATTGGATACTAGTGAACAACAATCCCCTCTCCTATAAAACAGGAATACTCCCTGACAATATCAGTGACCATCTCCTAACCTTTATCACTAAACAAAAATACTACAATCCCAAGCAAGCTACCTATCGTACCATACGCAACAAAACAGATTTTAACCTAGCATCCTTTCAAAACGAACTCAAAGAATATGACTGGTCAACTCTAAAACACCTCCCAATAGACGAAGCAGTTACCCACTTCAACAATACCTTCCTTCAAATTCTTGACCATCATGCCGCCTCCCGCTTAGTTAGACTAAGCAGCAAGGCTGATTCATGGCTCTCCAAAACTACTAAGCAAAATATGAGCTAGAAATAAATTATGGACTAAATGGAGGTCCACAAAACCCCACCACCACCAAAACTTCAAACACCTCAGAAACACAACAAAGAAACTTATCTATCTAGATAAAAAACTATCACTTTAAATATCAACATAACCAAAACCCCAAACAATTTTGGTCAGGTATAAACAAACTACTCCGTGCACGACACACCAAAACTCCTACCCCCGCTAGCCTAGCCCAAACCCAACCTGACATAATAGCCAACACCTTCAATGACTTCTTCTCTCAAACAGTCGCCTCCTGGCAAACACCATGTCTCCCCTATCCTCCAAATAACCCCTACCCAAAACAGCACTCCCATGCTAAAGTTTAATACTGTCTCCACAACTTTTATCGTAAACTACTATCTAAACTTAAACCCTGCACCTTCTGCCGACAAGCTACCAGCTGAATATCTTCAACTAGCTGCAACCGAACTAGCCTACCCGGTCTCCATCTTAATAAACAGAACTATAACTGAGTCCAAAATCCCTTCTTGTTGGAAAATCTCCCACATCATTCCACTCCATAAAGGAGGTAACTCTAATGAACTCTCCAATTTTCGCCTATTGCCCTTCTATCTCCTCTATCCAAAATAATGGAACGCTGCATACACCATCAACTCTTACATCATCTCTTGAATAACAACTTGCTTGTAGACTCTCAACATGGTTTCAGGCCCTACCACAGTACCTCTACTGCCCTTCTCTCCTTCACTGACATAATCAACAAAAATCGCAACAACAACCTGTTCTCCTCTGCACTATTCTTAGACCTCTCGAAGCATTCGATATGGTCAACCATCAACTTCTCCTCCACACTCTACAATCCCTGTCACTTGACTCACTAGCACTACAGTGGTTTCACTCCTATTTGACAAACAGAAAACAAGCAGTCCTTTGGGACAGCCATCTTTCCTCTCAACTCCCAGTGACTATAGGTCCATCCTAGGTCCCCTACTTTTCTCTATATTCATAAATAACCTGCCTATTTCCCTCCCTACATCCACTTGTATACAGTATGCTGACGACTCTACTCTCATCTGCTCTGCTCCATCCCCAGTTGAACTCCACTCCTCTACCCAATTGGCTTTCACAGCTGCAGAAAAATGGTTTAAACATATCTGTCTCCTCCTAAATCCCAAAACCAAACTTCTACTTTTCACCCCAACCCTAAAATCCACCCCTATCACTTTTTCCATTGTGTCCTGCAATGGCACTATCATTAAACCTGATGATTCCACAAAACTGCTAGGTGTTACCATAGACAATCAGCTAAACTTTGACCATCACATTGATTTAACTATCAAGACAGTAAATAAAAGATAGGTGCCCTCTACAGACTCAAACCCTTTCTTACTGCCACATCCCTTGAGTAAACTCACCTCATCTCTACACTACTGTATGCCTCCTTCCTTTATCAACATTTCTAAAACTAACCTTCAGAAACTTAATCTAGCCTACCATAGTATTGCCAGATTTGCAACTGGCTCTCCTTTCCATACTCACCACTGTCTTAACTTAAAGAAACTTAACTGGCTAGAACTTCCAAACCTAATACTCCTACAGCAACTAGTCATGACTTTTAAAATTCTACATTACCCTCCAACACACCCATACTGAACAACCTAATCACACCTTATAAAAATCTTAGTACACTTCTCCATCCAACAAGCTCCTAGTAACTACTCTCAAATCTCATAATAAAGCAGGTGACTCCTTATTTGCAAATACTGTCGGATCATGTTGGAATAAACTTCCCACTGAACTGACCTCCTAAGCTCATGTTACCTTTTCAAAAAACAGATTAGAAATCATTTACAAAATCACTGGCTATGCCCATGCTCCAATCCTGACTGAAAACTGCTTTACTACCTGCTTTCATAGCTAACACTGTATATTATATATTATATAGTATCTCTCTCTTTGACAATGTTTGTTCCTTTCTTTTAGTATGACATTGGAGTTTCCCTCCTTAACCCTCTGCAGAAAATAGACACCTATCAGCAATACTATATATTCATTTGTACTTCTCTTTTTTATTGTTTGAGTGTTTACTTGATTTAGTGTTTTAGTTTCTTTTAACTGTATTGATTTAGTGTTTTAACTGTATTGTTTTAGTGTTTTAATTTCTTTTAACTGTATAATTAGTATTATAGCGGAGCTTTTCTCCTCGGGCCTCTGCTGAAAATGGACATGTATCCAGCCAGACTAGCCCGGTTAACAAATGTAAAATAAATAAAATAAATAAATAAATTTGTGGTTAATGTATATTCCACCCTGCTCATCAGGTGGTGCCTTAATGTGTACATTAGTGCAATCTATGGCAGCCAGTGCTTCAGGGTAGAGTGCTACATGGTAGAACTGCATATTGCTGACACTCTTCTCAAAACTATGGGGAAAACATATGTGCTCACTGGCATGTATGAGCATAGCATCCAGGAATTCATGGAGGATCCTGGATGCTAAAGCCTGTGACACACCCATCATCTCTCCAATTAGTCTTTGAAAGTTTGGTTTCATCAAGGGCAGATCAGGACTACTCAACCTGGTGGACTTCTTTGAGAAGGTCACCAAAGCAATGGATGATGGCAAAATTGTTCACACTGCCTACCTTGACCTGGCCAAGGCATTTGACCAAATATCCCACTTATGCATTGTTGACAACCTAAAGAGGTATGGTACAAACCCATATGTCAACTGGTTGATAGTCAACTGCCTCACAGACAGGACCCAGGATGTTAGAATTGAGGAGTCCACCTTTACAAAGAGGCCAGTCACAAGTGGAGTCCCTCAGGGATCAGTCTTTGGACCGCTCCTTTTGCCATTTACTTCTCAGAAGTCAAGGCCAATATCAGTGGTCTCTGGCTGACTAAATTTGTAGATGGTTGCAAATTAGGAGCTGTCATTGAATCTCACACTGACAGAAATGTTCTCCAGGAGGGCCTGACACTGACAAACAACTGGTGTCTGAGCCATGGGCTAAAACTAAATGCAAAGAAATGCATAATAGTATTCTTTGGGAAGTCATACATCCCAGGTAACTATTATATTGACAACATGCCCCTTAGAGTTGAGCCAATAGTCAGGGACTTAGGGACACACATAGATAGTAATCTAGTCTTTGACCATCACATGTCTACAGTGGCGAGGAAATCATTCTATGTTGCTCAACTTATAAACAAAGGTATGGCATCTAAGTCCAAGGAAGTCATTGCTCCACTGTATTTGGCATTCATCACACCTATCATTGAGTACAGTGCCCCCTTTGGTATGTACCTAACCAGGCATATCCAACAACCAGAACATTCACAGAGGTTCCTCACTAAAAGAATGCAGGGCGTAAGTAAAATGTCCTATGCAGACAGCCTCCCGCTTTGGAGGATTCTGTTCTTAAGGGTAAAGCACAATAAAAATGATTCCCTAGAAAGTGTTTAAGGCAGATCACCATGCTCATTTTTGTGAATGTTAGATGTTGAATACCATTATCCATACAGGGGACTGGACCTGTTTATAATGCTTTAATTGAAATTTACTGCTGAAGTTTAGCTCAGAAGCATATTGGTTTGCTATAATTTGTTACTGTTTTCTTGATTAAAAAAATGTACTTTGGAAAAAACACTGATTGACTAGAAATGTCAGATTTTACTTTCTGATTGAAGTACAATGTTTTTCAATGAGTGGTAAAAATGTGTCTCTTGAATAAATTACTTTATATCTCTGGGACAAATATTTTGATAACAACTGATTTGTAGAAACTATTGCATTCCTGTAATATCCCCAGGACAATGATTAGAAATCTATTGGAAGTGATAGCAGCTTAATCTGGTCACAACATTGCCCATAGAATACAAGAAAAGATGAGAAAGGTCACACAGATAATCTTCCTTGTCACCAAAAATACATTCTTTGCATCACCAGTCCTTCTGTTTAGCAGCACTGAGTTTAGGCCCTGGCCAGCTCATTTTCCTAAGATAAAGCAGGTACACATTGAGTACTGTTTGTTAACTACACATCTATACAGTTACATCCATACCCGGGAACTGTCCTTATGCTATTCCCATCATCCATCTGTCTATGGCATTATCCTTCTGATATGTCTGTGTTCAGGGATCTAAACTAATAAAGCCTTGTGCTACAATTCGTTTAGGTGCACTGTTTTAACCCTACTGCCATATGTAGCCAGTGGTAAAAGTCTATGATAGCAAACCACTTTAAAGATTGATTTCTCATTTGATTCAAGAATTCTTGCCAGCAGTCTGTTAATCCAAGTGTAGATCATTGCACTGAGCTTCAGTTGATAGAAATACAGCTCAGCAAAATTAGTCTATTAAAGGTCAGGTGATTACTGTAGGAACAGAATTTAACATGAGTCCTGCTGGGAGCCAAGTCTGACACTATCCCCAAGATTCATGAAGCTTGCGCCAGGTGCAGGTGTAACATTGATGTTCCAACACCAAATATGGCCGACGAACGATCCATGTACAAGCTGTTTCCACGTGCACTACCTGCGTATGCTGTGCCCGCACAGCTTCCGGCCTCTGTATGCTAATTACCACAATTGCAGCAGTGTAGCATGCAAATGAAGGTATTTAGCGATCTAGGAAGTTGTGCAGGCGTAGTGTAAGCATGCAGAAATGTAAACCGTAAAACATGGTTTACATTTTTGAAAACATAAATTTGGAGCCATGACAGCCAGCCAAACACATGTATTATATTGTTAATATATGCCAATGGCTAAATATATAGCCACTGGCATAAAAAAATGTGCAAAATATAAAAAGAACATTTAATTTCATTTTTCTCACTATCACGAAGTTTAAGCGCATGGCAGTGGCGCGCAAACCGGATCGCAAGAAAAATAGAAAAATATAGAATAAAACTGCAATGTAACACATATCATTATTTTCCCATAATAGTCAATGGCAGGCATGTTACACCACACCATGGTGCAAGGGTTTCTAAGGGGCTGTGACAATGTTTTGCGCGGTAGTTAGGAATTAGTAGGCAATGCCATGCAAATGAGAGGAGTAATAGTGAATCACAGATTCTCCACTGGTGTAAGGATGCACCTCACAGCGTAGCGTTATAACACCGAGGTGTGCCCTTGAAATAGAAATGACATCGAGGAAGGGGTGTGTCACCTTTGCTGTAAGCAGATTGGAGCATTGCTAATCCGGTGTCCCATAGCTAGGCAAAGCTGCAGGAAAAGGGTGTGTTGAACTGGCTATAGCTTTGCTTAGTTGACAGCCAAAGGTAACCAAGTATGCATGTGAACTGAGATTAAAACGCGCTTAAACTCAGTAAACAAACACCCTGAGCCAGCCCCAGTAGGCAGACGGAGGCATGCCCAGTATGCCCGTGCCTTGGCAAGGAGGGAACGTATAGCACACACACACTGACAGTGTAGGCACCTAGGGACTGACACCTTTTACCACCTGCACACACAGGAAAAATGGATGGCACACACACAAGACTACCTGTAAATTGTCGTGTATAGGCAGTCTACTGTGTGCATCCAACATAGGCAGCCCTCAACTGTTGCACAGACAACTGTTATTGGCACAAGGTAAGTCAACACCTGAACAGTAAATTAAGCTATCAGCATGTGCTGATACTGTATGTATAGATTCACAGGTTCATAGGTAGGTACTTGGCTAACTGCCTGAGGGCATTCATAAGCCTAGCCAAAACGTGTCAGCTTTTGCCACCCCATTGATTAATTAACTGTCCCTCTGTGGAGCAGAGCCAATGGTGGGATCCCTGGGGTGTATCTACTGTTCCCCATCCACTCTTCAAGGTTTCTCTTATGGATTGTTAGTGTGTGGCTCTATATAGTGTAATTAGGGATGTAGCTTCAAAGCATGGGGAGTTTCTGTGATAGGAATATGTCCCTCCAGCATCTTCTAGTTATTGTTGTGGCAAGGTTTAGCTCACTACAGCATGTGGTTCACAGTGACATGGATTCCCATAGGGGGAACATATCCATTAATGGCCAGCAGAGATCATCTCTGAGTAAACGAGATGCCACTGAGTAAAGCAGGAGTTTATTCAGTCTGGCTGCATAGAACATATGTTTGAGGCCAGTAATCCTCTTGGCAAGGTATGTTCGTGGACCTTCCAGCTGTTGGAAGTGTCTTCTGAGGTACATCCCAAATGGGTTATTATACTCTATGATGGGACTGATGAGTGATGAGTAAAGGGGCACTATAACCTCAGTATGTCTAGATGCGAACCCTTTAGTAATCAGATGGCCTACATAGAAGGATGTCCTAACTACTTTGGAGATATGATTGTCAAAGGAGAGATCACTATCTACCTTAGTCCCCAGATACCCTATTACCTCATCTGTATTAAAGTGGCTGCCACTTACGTGTTAATATGTGGGTGTTTAGTTTTTCCAAAATGGAATGACCATGCAGTTTGTGGCACTTAGGTGTAGTCCATGACATTGACACCCTGTGTCAGTCTCTGTAAGGCCCCTTGAAAGATGTCTGTGTCAGCTGGACTGTCAATTATGGCTCCCAGTTTGCAGTCATTGCCAAACATGGTCTACCATAGTCCACCTGTGTTTGCCTGTACCTCTGAGAAGTATATACCAAACAGTAGGGGTCCCAGGACTGAGCCCTGTGGGACACCAGTTGTGACTGGTTAAGAGCTGGACCTGGAGGCTGTTAATCTTACCATGTGGGTTCTGTGTGTAAGCTTGTTGGCAACCCATCCTGTGATGTATGGGTTTATGTACAGGCTGGTGAGGTTACCAATAATACCTGAGTGGGAAATGGTGTCAAAAGCCTTGGCGAGGTCCAGGTAGTATGTATGAACCACCTCTCCCCTCATCTAATGTCTTGGTGACTGTCTGTAAGATGTCAAACAGGTTCAGTAGGCATGATCTGCACTCAACCAAGCTGACCTTGGTTGGGTCAAATGTTTGGGGATTACCAATGTCTTTGTCAATGAGTGCCATGAGGATGCACTCCATAGCTTTGCAGACCAGGCTAGTCAGGCTTATGGGGTGGTAGTTACCATGGTCAGTTATGTTTCCACCTTGATGGAGTGGAATAACCGTTGCTATGCACCATTGTATGGGCATGTAGCCTGTGTAGAGGCTGAGGTTGAAAAGCTTAATTGGTTTGGGGGTTAGTTTGTCTTCTAGTGTTTGCAAGATGCAATCTGGGACACCATTTGCCTTCACTGATGCTGTGTTTTGCCATCTGAGAGGGCCATTTCCACCTGTGTGTCTCTGATATCTGGGATACTGTACTTTCTGGGTATTGTTGTGGGCTCTTTAGAGGGTGAAGTTTGCACTGAATGTATCTGCAAGAATGTAGGCGATATCAGTAGGGTCAGTATATTTTGTGCTATATTGCACCAGCACAGTGCAAATCTGTGTGTCACCACTTAGATCCTTGACACAGCCAAAGAAGGCTTTGTGGTTATCTTTTGAATCCCTGCCTATTTTCCTGCTGATGTTAGCCTTGGATGATTTCATGAGTGACCTCTGTTTCTTACTAATACTGGTCACAGATGTCTGCCCTTCTTGGGTATTGCTGATTTTCTGGACTACTCTCCTACTTCTGTTGTATAGCCTGCTTATTGCAGGGGTCCACCATACTGGTGTCCTTGTCTAGGAGGAGCGAGTCTTGGTTTACCAGTGATGGCACGATCCATACATCCTTGTAGGTGCTTATAGAGTGCATTTTTAAATCTTTCTGTATCTTGAGCAGTGTCTTCCCTTAGT
This sequence comes from Protopterus annectens, assembly GCF_019279795.1. Classification (NCBI taxonomy): domain Eukaryota; kingdom Metazoa; phylum Chordata; order Ceratodontiformes; family Protopteridae; genus Protopterus; species Protopterus annectens. The sequence goes on from NC_056733.1 coordinate 1,367,735,310, forward strand.
GTGGGGCTGTAAAACTTCCAACCTCTGTCTTTAGTAGTGTAAATTTAGCTGTAGGAAAGGAGTTCACTGTGGTTTCCTTGGGTGGGGGAAATGGTTGGGTGTGGAAATCATCAGTGAAAAGTCCATGGTCAGATCTAACCAGTGACTGGTTTACCTCTGCTATGGTGCACCTGTTGTCCATGTTGGTGATTACCACTTCTAGTATGTTTCCGCGTCTTGTTAGGGAGTTTACCATCTGACACAGGGCATATGAGGTGGTAAATTCAAGGAAGCGCTGGGCCTGGGAGTGAGTACTTAAGTAAGTTTCCCA
>NC_056733.1:1367740619-1367823119 GCF_019279795.1 Protopterus annectens
AGTACTTTAGAGGATTTATTCATTGAGAGAATAATCGATACCGAGTTACATCATTATCTTACAATGTTGGCACCAAGGATTCCAGTCCTCTTTGGAATCCCAAAAATCCATAAATCCTTGTCAGAACCCCCATTCCGCCCAATAGTGGACGGAAGAGGATCTGCTACCTATGCATGTGCTAAATATGTGGATAGTATCTTAAAGCCTTGCATTAATCAACAAAAACAAATATGTAAGGATTCATGGAGTTTTTTGGAAAATTTAAGTAGGATTCCTTTTAGAGCAGACTATTGGTTGCTAACTATTGACATCAAAGACTTGTACACCGTCATCCCCCAAGCAATTGGCATTGAGTGGGTAAGGGATTTTTTGTATGATTTGAACATCAGCAATGATGTAGTGTACGTGGTAGAAACTCTCTTGGAAATTGTTTTGTCCAATAATTTTCTCATGTTTGAGGGGGAGACCTACTTGCAAAAAACAGGAGTAGCAATGGGGTCACCGTGTGGTGGCAGTTTTGCTAATGTTGTGCTCGCCCACTGGGAGAAAAAGTTTATATTTCCTACAGAGATATTTTCTACCCATGTCGCTTGGTATACTCGGTACCAAGACGATATGTTTATTCTCTGGAAGGGTTCTCCAGAAAATGTGCCATTATTTTTAGAATTTTTGACCAAAACGACCACCTTTTTAGAGTTCACATATGATCTCCAAGAGTTGAGTATTTGTTATCTAGACATTTTGTTAACCAAGGATGTGGTTGGCGAGAAATTCACTAGTGTTATATACCGTAAACCGACCTACTCGAATGCTTTTCTGCATTTCTCGAGTTGCCACCCTTTCCATCAAAAGAGGGCCGTGGTAAAAGGACAAATGGTTAGGGCTGCACGGATGGTATCAGAAATGGGAGATTTTTTGAATGAATGCGAACAGCTTAGTGACATGTTTTCTAAGCGAGGTTACCCTTTCCATTTAATACAGTAGGTTAGATCTGAAGTTATCCACAAAAGGATGACTGGTCATTTTAAGGCTATTCTTTCATCATTGCCTACTTGTCATTTATCCTCTAGTCCTTCTACTCAGTATGATCTAACATATGATTCTTTAGATAAGATGACAGGCCCCATTAGTGATAACGTCGATGAAATCTGTGGAAGGTCCCCTAAGATAGAACCGACAACAAGATTTTTGTGTACATTTAGTATTAATCACAAACAGATTAGGTCGGTTCTAAATAAAAACTGGGCGTTTATTAAAGAGGACATTGGGATTTATAATAGGCTTGGGGAAAAGCCCCAAATTGCCTTTAGGAGAGGAAGAAGTTTAAAATCACTTTTAGAATTACGTCCTTTTCAAGGCTTCCATAGTAATAATGGTATCAACAAATGTGGCAGCTGTAATCAATGTCAGTACATCTGCACTAATCCAAGAGTCCAATTAGGGGATTTCCTCTGCCGCATTAAAGTTAAGGCTAATTGTCACACTAAAGGGGTGGTATATGCGGCAATGTGTCAAGCATGTGCCGCATATTACATTGGTAAAACCGAGCGGAAATTCAAGAAATGCATTTACGAGCACCAATATGCCATCACAAGATTAGATGAGTCCAATGCTCTTGCTAAGCACATCATGTTGTATCCTGATCATTATTTTAAATTTACGGTTCTGAAACACATTAAGCTAGATGATAGGGGTGGCCCATGGCAAACACAATTGGAGATTGAAGAATTGTATTGGCAAATCCGCACAGCCTCTTACATTCACCCAGGACTTAATGATCATGTTTCAATTGGGTGCCTACTTAAACATCTAGCTTTTAAACGATAAACAAAACCCCTTTTTCCCCCATTTCTTCCGTCCTTCCCCACCTTTTTTCCTTTTTTTCTTTTTCTTTTCCCCTTCTTTCCCCTTCCCCCCCTTTTTTACCCTTCCTCTTAAAAAACCCCAACCCCCCCCCCCCGCGTTACCCTTTTTTCCTTCCCCCTTATTCCTCTCCTATCATAAACTCCCCTTTCCTGATTTTCTTTGGGCTAGTAGTTCATCATTTTTTATGTAAGTTTAATTACAGTTCACACTTGCATGTATCTTTTAAAATGTGCATAAAATATGCATACAACGTATATATTTTTAAGAGTTTTTAAGTGTGTATTCCATATATATATAAATGGATACGTTTTTAAAGTTAGTGTAGTCTGGCTTATTCAGCTTAATTAATAGGCATGTGAAGATGCTTTAGTTAATTAAACCTTTGATTGGATTGGTGATGTATTTAAACGTAGGTTGCCTTGTTTTAAATGTTCGTGTCTTCTGAAGAAGGAGGGTCATTGCACTCTCCGAAAGCGTGTAGCTAAAGTTATAAGTGTTTTAATAAAAGTCCTGAATTTGGCGTGGATTCCAGCTCTTTTGGTGTCTTCGTTTCAGTTTGAATTTTTTCTTGGTTTATAACATGGAACATAGCAATCACACATTCTGCCACCCCCCCAAACAATATGAACATAACATATGAAGAGTATATGGCAATACACTATTACAAATATGTTCTATTGACATGAGTCAAATAGGGTTAGTCACCAACACATCTACAATGACTGCAAATATCCATGACAAAAATACACAGACATCTTTCATGTAGCAAAACTTTATTACATTGCGATGTATTGCCAAAAGGATTCAAGGACTAACAATACCTGCATTCTATACATGAAGCATTTAACAGTGCCTTAATGAATCAGCCTGCAATTACCATAGTATTAGTCCACTAAGGGATAGGTGTTCACATAGGGAAAGAAACCCCACACACTTATAGAATATGTATAAAAGCAGTTCTTACACACCTGCATCTGCTATGTACACCCACTAACATCTCCCCTACACCCAAACTAATTGCAACAATACATACTGTCATACCATAACCAATTATTCACCCAATGTACAACATTTATTTTATTTATTTTACATTTGTTGACCGGGCTAGTCTAATTGGATTCATGTCCATTTTCAGTAGAGGCCCGGGGAGAAAAGCTCCAAGCAGCAACAATGAACAAAGATGTACAATAAAGTATAATTAAAATGAAATTTGGTGCAATATTAACATTAAAAGATAGAGACACAGAGTTATTTAGCAAGTCTAGGCTAGAAGCAAATACCATGAGAAAAACAAAAATTAAACAGAAGATAGATAATCTAAAGAAAATATATATATATATATATATATATATATATTTTTTTTTTTTTGAGAAAGAGCAGGAGGGGGCAAGAGATATCATTCAGGGTTGGATCAGGGGCAAAGCCAGTGGGATTTAAGATATTCTTTAAGATGCTTCTTATCAAGTACAGTAGAGGTAAGTTTGGAAAGTTCAGAAGGAAGATGGTTCCAGCTCTTTCCTATGGTGTTAGAAAAGAGTGAGTCCCCAGCTTTGTTGTTGGATTTAATGGAAGAGATTTGAAGTTTATTTGCTGAGCATAGAGTTGCGAAATTTTTGTAAGGGGAAATGAGATTAGTGAGGATTGGGGTATTCTTAGTGTAGTAGAGGATCTTTTGGATGATAACAAGTTGTTGAAAAAGTAATTGGTTTTGTAGTTCTAGACATTCCAGCTGTTTGAGGTTGTGACAATGATGAGTTTTAAATGGGGTACCTGTGGCAAATCTGGCTATGTTATTATAACTGGTGGAGAGTTTGGTAAGGTTGGTTTTAGAGAGGTTAGTATATATAGAGGCATAGAACAGAGTGGAGATTAGGTGGGTTTGGGATATAGTGATTCTGGCTGCAGGGGTAAGGAAGGATTTGATTCTGTATAAGGTCCCTAGTTTTTTGTTTACAGTCTTTATAGTGGAATTAATATGGTCATTGTAGCTAAGGTTGTTGTCTATTGTAACACCTAGAAAACGGGTTGTAGTATCAGGGGATACAATAGTTCCATTGTTAGAGGTTAATGTGAAGTGCAGTTGAGGTGACTTGTGAGTAGGAGAAAAGAGCAATAATTTTGTTTTTTGGGGTTGAGAAGAAGGCAGTGTTTCGTGAACCAATTTTCAACACTGTTAAATACTGTTTGGGTGAGGCACTGGAGAGAGGATATGGACTTGGCTGAGCAAATTAAGGTGGAGTCATCTGCATATTGTATGCAGGTGGCTTGAGAAATACTAGTATGTAGATCATTAATAAACAAAGAAAATAGAAGCGGTCCTAAAATAGAACCTTGTGGTACCCCAATGTTTACAGGGAGGGATGAAGAAATATTATTATTCCAGAGAACTGCTTGCTGTCTATTTTCTAAATAGGACTTAAACCATTGGAATGCTTGTGGGTCTAGTGATTGGGCTTTTAGAATGTTAATAAGAATGGGATATGTGTTGGTTCACCATATCAAAAGCTTTAGAAAGATCAATAAATAGAGCAGACGAAAAGGTGTTATTGTTACAATTTTTGTTTATAGAATCGGAGAAGGATAGCAGGGAAGTTGTTGTGCTATGGTAAGGCCTAAAACCATGTTGGCAATCTGCAAGTAGATTATTTTGTAGTAGGTGGTCAAGCAGTTGCCTGTGTATACATGTCTCCATTATTTTAGCCAATGGAGAGAGTAAGGCAATAGATCGATAGTTGGAGAGCTCAGTTGATGAGACACCTTTGTGTAAAGAAATTATATGGGAGATCTTCCAAAGAGAAGGGATTTTGCTTTCTGAAATTGTTCTATTTATAAGTATGGAGATGGGGTAGGCTATGGCTTTAGCTGCAATTTGCAGGTATTCAGCTGGAAGACAGTCTGCAGAAGGGGTGCATGGTTTGAGCTTTTTAAGGAGGCTACAAATGAGGGATGTAGGTACAGGATGTATATGGAAGGTAGGTGAAGGGATATTAGGTGTTTTTAATGGGAGAGTGGATGTGGATGGTAATGTGTTAGCTAGGAATAGAATGGCTTCAGTAAAATAGTTGTTAAAATCATCAGGAATCTGGTTAGGGTATTGTGGTTGAAACCTGTAGGGTCAGGAGTTTTAGAGTGTCCTGGTTGAAGAAGTTTGTTAATGCCAGACCAGAATTTTTGAGGATGTTGTTGGTGGGTTTGTTGTAGGTGGAGGTAATAGTCTTTTTTGTCTTTGAGAATGTCCTTCTTGGTGGCATTTCTTAACTGTTTAAAGTAGAGGTGATCTGTTGGATTTCTGGAGGCTCTCCACTTGGCCCATATTTTATTTCTGAGAAGGATCTTTTGCCTAGTTGCCTTTGTGAGCCAGGGGGCAGTTTTGGTTCATATGCGGGAAGAGCAATAGGGGGCATGGTAGTCTAGTATTTGAAGAAATCTAGTATTAAAGTAGATTACTGCTTCATCAAGTTCAAGATGAAGCATAGGTGACCAGTCACATGCTTTGAGTTCATTTTGGAAGCTCTCTGCATTAAAGTATTTTTTGGAGCGAGAAGTTTTAAAGATATTTGTGTTGGGGCTATATGTTTTTTGTTTGATTATATAAGTTAGCATGTGGTCACTGATATCATCTGGGAGTGTCCCTGGTTTATAAGAATCAAGATGACTGTTAAGAAGGATCCAGTCTAGGATGGTTTCTTTATTGTTTGGTTTATGGATTCTAGTGGGAGTGGTCATTATTTGTGTGAATCCATGGAGATTTATATGGTTGGTAGGACTGAGAGAATTACAGGTTGTCCAGTCTATGTTAAAGTCACCTAAGACAATGGTTTCTTGAGGTAGGTGGGAAGAGAGGTAGCTAAGTATGTTTTCAAGAGCATTGATGTTATTTCCAGAGGGGAGATAAGTGCAAATTAGATAGATTTGGAGTTATTGATTTATAGTTTTGCAGTGAGGGTTTCTGAGTTGGGAACTGAGGGAAGAAGCAAATTGAACGGTGAAAGTTGGAGTTCTGATTTATACAAAATAGCTACTCCGCCACCCTTTTTGGTTTTGCGGTCACATCTCAGGATGTTATATCCTGGGGGGGGTGATTTCCTGGTCAAGAGTAGAGGGCTTTAACCATGTTTCTGAAATACAGAAAATATCAAATGAATGTATGTAGCCTCCCGGACATCTCAAATGCGCAGGTGAAAGCTGCTCTCTCTAAAGCTAAAAACACAGCATCAATGGGACCGGATGGTGTCCCCGGCTGTGTGCTACACGAGCTAAATGAGGAATTAACCCCGCACATAAGGCAGCTGTTTAATCTCAGCCTTACCACAGGATACGTGCCCAAGGAGTGGCGTACGGCAACTGTGGTCCCACTCCACAAAGGCGCCTACGGACCCTGGTAATTACCGCCCCATAAGCTTAACAAGTCTAGTCTGCAAAGCTATGGAGAGGATCATAATGGAGCTCATAAACAAAGATATAGGGACTTGCAGACCTTGGACTCGACCCAGTTTGGCTAAGACAAGGGAAGATCATGCCTCTTGAACTTAATCTACTTCTTCGAACTAGCCACCAAGGCCCTTGATGAGGAAAGGCAGTCCATACAGCCTACCTTGACCTTGCAAAGGCTTTCGACACAATACCCCACTGGTATTGTAGAAAAACTTACCAGCTTAAATGTAAACCCATATGTCACAAGATGGGTTGCAAACTGGCTTAAGGACAGAACCCACAGGGTTAGAGTTGCTGGCGCTGTGTCAGACTCCAAGCCGGTCACAAGTGGTGTCCCACAGGGCTCGGTCCTTGGCCCCTATTGTTTGGCATCTACTTCTCAGAAGTACAGGCCAGCATGGGAGGACTTTGGCTGACAAAGTTTGCAGACGACTGCAAACTGGGCGCCATAGTGGAAAGTGCATCGGACACGGATATCCTTCAGAAGGGACTCACGGAAACAGATAGCTGGTGCCAGAGCCATGGCCTGAAGTTAAACACCAAAAATGTATAGTCATACCCTTCGGGAAAAACAAGGTAACCCCAAGCTACCATATAGGTGGCAATCCACTAAGCACAGAAGAGGTTATCAGGGACCTGGGGACCCAGGTTGACAGTGGCCTTTCTTTGACACTCACATTGCTAAAGTGGTTAGAAAGACCTTCTACATTGCCCACCTGATCATGAAGGGATTCACATCCAGATCTAGTGAGGTCATTGTTCCCTGTACTCTTCACTTATCAGACCAATGATCGAGTACAATGCCCCATTCGGGATGTATCTCACCGGACATCTGCAGCAATTGGAGAGACCCCAAAGTTCCTCACCAAAAGGATAAAGGGACTTCAAAATCTGTCATATGCTGCCAGATTGAAGAAACTCCAGCTCTACTCAGTCGCATACCGTCTGCTCAGAGGTGACATGTGCCTGACATACAAGGCCATGTCCAACCCGGAATTAATGGACATGCTCCACCTCAAAAAATCCAAATCCACCAAAACCACTAGAGCAAGCGACTTAAACCTTAGCACGGATATAAATAGGACGTGCTGGAGGGATAGATTTATCACTCAGAGACTCCCTATGCTGTGGAATAAAATCCCGGTCCATGTGAGGCAGAGCACCTCGCTGACTCTGTTCAAGAGAAATCTAGACCTGTGGATGGGAGATCGTAGGTTTACCCCGGGAATCATCTCTGTGTCACTGCTGGACAGAGGCACAACAAACTAACGGGCACAGTATTTTTTCATATAAGGGGTGGCGTAAGCCACAAAAATTTGGGCTAGGCTTATAAATGCCTTAGGGCAGATAGCCTAGTATAAACCTATGAACCTATGAACCTAAGAGTGATGTAGGTGGGAAATGTTATTGTTAATGCTACGGATACATCTGCTGAAACCTAAACATACCTGGACAGAGACACACTAGCATGGCCCTATGTGAAATAGTTGCTGTTATACAATGGAACAGCTGCTGATGTTACATGGTTTGTTTGAACTAATCCTGTTTCAGAGGGTTGAAAAGTAATTACACCAGGAAGTGTTACCAATTACTGATTATCAGCATAGTATGATACACATTTTCACCAAACTAAAGATGTCTGGTGAGCACACTGTAAACCCTGCAACATTATATGCATAGCCATACAGCCATGAGCTGGTCAAACATCCTGGCCAGAATTAAGCATATGCAGAAGTGTTAGGTACAGACAAACCCTGCACAAGTAGCAATGTTCAGAAATATAACAGCAGTACTCACATGTAGATCAAATCTACTAGGCATTACACACAATATATTTCTGTTTGTCTCCATACAGCTGTTGCAATAGATTTCAAGCAACACTCCCAGACTGTCTTCCTCACAAGTAAGGCAAAGGGACACTGCCCAAGTGGAGTTCTCAATTATTGGCTAAGGGAGTAACTGCATAGCTGATGTGCATGTCACTAACTACTGTGGAACTCCAACTGGTGATCAGGATAGCACATGTTACTGATCTCTAACTATAAAAGGATGCCTTGTCACACATTCAGACCATCTGTATCTACTTGCAGAATAGTACAAAATACCCAACAGAAGATCGCAACACAAACTGAAAATGATTAATATACCAGTCAATAACACCTCCAATTACTGAGAAGGTATGTATAACATTTAGTACGTCTGTGTATGTAGTACCTGTTCTGTAATAATTACAGTGTAATCAATGCATATAGTGGAAATAGCTATCTTGTAGCGATGTATTGTTGAGCAGTAGTAATGCTTGTAGTATTCTATGTGTGTACTGCTGTAGGTCACAAGGCAAACTCCTCTTACACCACAAGGGATGATATATACTGGCTTGAAATTCACCAATTCTTTTCCAGCCACTGTCAGTGTCAGGGTTGGTCCAACAAGTATGTGCTATAACAGGGGATAGTATATGTTGATATATTGTAACAGTAGACATGTATGGGTGTATTAGTAAGATGAACATGTCAAAGGTGGGCTTACTGTGCAAATATGATTTGCATTGTGGGATATTGTGCCAAAAACTGTGTAATGTACAGTATTTTAGGCAGATCTGTATTCCATTTTACATAGCATTTCTGTTATGTTATACAAACATTAGTTATGTCTATTGGCGATTACAATACTCAATAACAGGATACATATGACTTGTATTCATCTGACAGTTTAGCAGCATGATAGCAAAGAAAATTAGAAGAGCTAGGTAACTATCCATGCACATAAGACATGTAATATCCACCTCACTAGTATCATTTGCAAGCAATTACAGCTGTGCATGTGTACATGTTATGCAAATGTTTAGTGACCTTTGTTACAGGGCTGGCCCAAATGGCTATGTGCACACCTACATAGAGTGGATATTGAGAGTAGAGACACACTGGTTGAACTTTCAGGTTTGTGTAGCTTAACCTCTCGTTGCCAACCTAACAGCCACTTGCAAATACTGTATGTAAGGTTGTGCACAGTACTGGTAATGAAACAGGTTGCATATCATCTGTAACTCCAGTGTAACATCTGCAGTAGGAGTGTAAGATGTAGGAGACCACTGCACATGTGTAATAGCTGCTTCATAGGTGATGGCTTCACTATCTGATTATATCCTGATCATGTTGATAGTGGCACCAGAGTCTATTGATACTTGACTCTGTTTGGAGAGTGGGCGTCTGTGCCCAACAGAGCTCATGGTCCTGGTGGATATGTGAGTATATACCCAGAGAAGGAAACAGACCTGTAGATACTTGCATCATCTGTAATCAACTAACAGGATGTGATGTGCTCCTCAGTGGAGGATTGCTGCTAAAAGTAGCTACTATGTTTCTGTAATAGCCAGTGTTGTCACGTCCATAACACAAATCTTTACTTGTGAGCATCATTGTCTAAAACATCTTCATAAGCAATAAGTAAACTAAATACAGTACTTGGTATTTGTAGTACTGAATGCTCATACAGGCATGTCCACTAGTCATCTACTGGTGTTTACTAATGTCAGCTTTGTGTATGTGGCCATTCTGGGGGAATGTAATCTCTATGCCCTGTACACTGCCAAACCCACCTAAAACCACACCCCACACATTGTCTGGGATGCAGCTACATGGGTAATCTGAAAGGCAGTCCAATCTACAGCCATGACTGGACTGGACAGTCATGAGGTGTAGGTTAACACATGCATCTCATCAACAAAACCAACACATATCCTTACTAGAACACAGTAAGGACACCCACACATACCACCAGAAATCACACACATTCATAAAGGCTTCTAAGTATCTGGCCAAGCAAGAGACTTCCCAAGCTGGAATAGACAGATAACAAAATACAAAACCTGTATGACATAGTTTGCATAATTGTGCCACACCTCAGAACACGTGGCCAGAAACATGTCCAACAGTACTCATTTGTGAATGCAAACTCTAGCACTATGTTACACACCAAGCTATACGAGGGCAAACATACTGTCAGCTGCCTGTCTGCCATGCAGCTACCACTCCACCCATACAGTATAAGAAGGAATCAGTACTGCAAACTAAACAAGAATATACATTTTGAGCCTCAAGAGCAGGAGCACACTCAAGCAAATCTGCAGTCTGCGGCTACCACTCCACCCATACAGTAAAAGAAGGAATCAGTATTGCAAACTAAACAAGGGTATACATTTTGAATGTCAAGGGCAGGAGCACACTCAAGCAAATCTGCAGTCTGTGGCTACCACTCGACCCATGCAGTATAAGAAGGAATCAGTACTGCAAACTAAACAAGGATATTCATTTTGAGCCTCAAGAGCAGGGTCAGTCCACCCAGGCATTCTACTTGTATGTTTTATGAGAGTGAAGCTATTACATTAGCAGTATTTCTTAGTAGTTCTCAGCTTGCTAATAAAACTGACTGTTGTAGCCTTGTGTCCCCCCCCCCCCAGTACAGTAATCCTAACTGTCCAATAGACAGTATACATTTAATTCACATCCCTGTGACTAAATTAAACATCAAGCAGCCCTCTCAGTGCTTTCTGCCTTAGTTTGTATCACTTGGAGGCCCACCTGTTTATTCGCATCTCTATACATTCCCCTTCATTGCTAATGTGTCTCCCTACTCTAATCTGTGCATAAACTGGTTACTAATCAGCAAGTCAATGTGAAGACACACTCCCAACCTTAATAAACTTTGCTCTCTCTTCTCTCCGTCACTTTACAGGTAGTTTGAATTATTACTTACCCCCTCTGAGGCCTTCACTGATTTCCACTGATTGCCTTTCTGGTTTCTTTGCATTCCACCTAGTTTACACCCCTTGTGCTATCTCCCTCCCTCAATACAAAGTCTATATTAGAATCCTGCTGAGCATGCAGCCATCTTTACATTTCTAGTCTCCCACCAGGACACAAGTGCTCTTCAGCAATTACATTCTGCTTGCCGGTAAGCCATTAGACCTCAGGAATTTGTTTAAAGTGTTCAGATTTGTAAAGTAATACTTACTTTTTTCTCTTGTCTTGGTTGGCTCTGCCCCACTCCGTTCACCCTCGCTAATGCTCGGGCACTCTTCGCTCACCTGCCCTGCCCCCTATTCCCTCCTGACCCCACAACCTCTACATTTATAGTAATTGCAGCCACACCCACAGCTCACCTTTACATCACCTCCACCAATCACAGTTCCTCAAGTCATATCACATTATACCACACCAACTTGCTCCACACAAAATACTCCCAATCACTCTCATTCCCACTAGGCATTTTTTACATCACCCGCACTACTTCCCCATCCACATATAGTGCAACCTTATAATTCCTATTCAGAACCCCCACCTACAAACAACTTAAACTTTATAACCATGACTATCACACAACTAAGTCTAGTCTATCTTCTCATAATTCTTTACAACACCACAAATTTTCACTCTAGCAATATCCCTAAACTTAGTAGTACAACACATGCCCTCGAAGCCCTCCTCAGTATGGAGAACATCGATGTCTGTGCTGTGACTGAAACCTGGTTCAAGGCTCCTGAGAGCACCCCGGCACTATCAGGTTTTACATCATATCATGCGTTCCGGCCCCAAAACCCGGACCGTACCACAAAAGGAGGGGGTGTATCCATATTCATCAAGGATACCCACACCTCCAGGCTGGTGGCAACTCACGAAGCATCAGAGACCATTCAGGTGCAACTAACCATAGGCAAAACTGCTCTACAGTTTGTAGCATGTTACAGGCCACCCTCTCAAACTCAGGAACCCCACACAGCCTTCCTGAAGACACTGGAGAGTATAAATGTCTCCAAACACCATCATATTGGGTGACTTCAACTACCCAAACATAGACTGGGAACATTACTCAAGCCCCAGTACCCTAGCCCAAAGGTTCCTGGAGTTCATAAACTCAAATGCTATGGAACAACTTGTCACCATTCCCACAAGAGGTGAAAATATACTAGACCTGATCATCAGAAACATGGGGACAAAATGCTCCACACCGGAAGTATATCCCTCATTGGTGAGATCAGACCATAAACTAATCTCACTGGAGATCCACATCCCGCCACCCCAACAAAAAGACCACAGTGAAGAACTTCTCAAAAGCCAACTTCACACTTCTTAAGACTGGTGTGGTATCCTTCAAGGCCCCTGAGCCATTGGAAACCACAACCCACGCTGCTGAATCCCTTACAAATGCTTTCTAGCACCTCCAGGATTGCATGGATCAAGCAATCCCAAATAAAATCAAGACCCTTTCCACCAAAGGCAAGCGCCCGATCTGGTGGACCCCAGCCATAAACAAACTTTACAACAAGAGGAGAAAGCTACTACAAGATAGAGCAAAATCCCTAAAAGGGAAGACATCTCTGATCAATACTAGTAAAAACTACGATCACTCATAAAATCATCCAAGGCCAACTTTGAGAGAAAAATCGCCAAGGACTCGAAAGACAATCATAAGGCCTTCTTTAGCTATGTTAGAAATCTGGGTGGAAACTCCCAGATATGCTCAGAATTAGTCCAAAATGATACAAAAATCATTGAACCCACAGACATTGCAAACATACTGGCAGACAGGTTCAGTGAAAATTTCTCCCAAAGGAGAAATATCTATCCCAGCAGAGTGTAGCCTCCCAATAATCTCAAATGCCCAGGTGAGAGCTGCTCTCTCTAAAGCTAAAAACACAGCATCAATGGGACCGGATGGTGTCCCCGGCTGTGTGCTACACAAACTCAATGAGGAACTAAACCCACACATAAGGCTGCTGTTTAATCTTAGCCTTACCACAGGATACATACCCAAAGAGTGGCGTATGGCAACTGTGGTCCCACTCCACAAAGGCAGTGCTTCTACGGACCCTGGTAATTACCGCCCCATAAGCTTAACAAGCCTAGTCTGCAAAGCTATGGAGAGGATCATAATGGAACTCATAAATAAAGACATAGGGGACCTACAGACATTGGATCCTACCCAATTCGGCTTTGTCAAGGGCAGATCATGCCTCTTGAACTTGGTCGACTTTTTTGAAACAGTCACCAAGGCCATTGATGAGGGTAAGGCCTACCTTGACCTTGCAAAAGCTTTCGACACAATACCCCACTCGGGTATCATAGAAAAGCTCACCAGCTTAAATGTAAACCCATATGTCACACGATGGGTTGCAAACTGGCTCAAGGACAGAACCCACAGGGTTAGAGTTGCTGGTGCCATGTCAGACTCCAAGCCAGTCACAAGCGGTGTCCCACAGGGCTCAGTCCTGGGCCCCCTCTTGTTCGGCATCTACTTTTCAGAAATGCAGGCAAACATAGGAGGATTGTGGCTGACAAAGTTTGCAGATGACTGCAAACTGGGCGCCATAGTTGAAAATCCATCAGACACAGATATCCTTCAGAGAGGTCTCATAGAAATGGATAACTGGTGCCAGAGCCATGGCCTTAAGCTAAACGCCAAAAATTGTATAGTCATACCCTTTGGTAAAAACAAGGTAACCCCAAGTTACCACATAGGTGGCAATCCATTAAGCACAGAAGAGGTTATCAGGGACCTGGGGACCCAAGTTGACAGTAACCTTTCTTTTGACACTCACATTGCCAAAGTGGTTAGGAGGACCTTCTACATTGCCCACCTGATTATGAAGGGATTCACATCCAGATCAAGGGAGGTCATTATTCCCCTGTACTCTTCACTTATCAGACCCATGATTGAGTACAATGCCCCATTTGGTATGTACCTTACCCGACACCTGCAGCAATTGGAAAGACCCCAAAAGTACCTCACCAAGAGGATCAAGGGTCTCAAACATATGTCATATGCTGCCAGATTGAAGAAACTCCAGCTCTATTCAGTCGCATACTGCCTACTCAGAGGTGATCTATGCCTGACGTAGAAGGCCATGTCCAATCCGGAATTAATGGACATGCTCCACCTAAAAAAAATCCAAATCCACCAGAGCCACGAGAGCGAGAGACTTGAACCTCAACACAGAAATAAATAGGACATGCTGGAGGGACAGATTCATAACCCAGAGGCTTCTTACACTCTGGAACAGAATCCCAGTCCATGTTAGGCAGAGCCCCTCACTGACTCTCTTCAAGAGAAATCTTGACGAGTGGATGGGAGATCATAGGTTTACCCCGGGGGTCCTCTCTGTGTCACTTCTAGACAGAGGCACAGTAAACTAAACCCTAAATGGGCACAGTATTATCATTCCAGGGGGTGGCGGAAGCCACACAACTCTGGCTAGGCTTATAAATGCCCTAGGGCAGATAACCTAGTATGAACCTATGAACCTATGAACACATGAGTGTAGGTGACCCCTAGTCTGCCTCAGTAAGATGCAGAGACACCATATAATGCCACACAAAACTACTGTGAAACTAATCAGCCACATATTATGTGGCCAACCACATAGCATTCTATAGTTGTGTCATGAATCGCAATGGCAACAACAAGACCTGCCGTGCTTAACAGCACTATGGCATGAGAGGTACTGCACCTACAAAAATAGCACCTGTTCATCCATATAGGGACTTGGATAACCAAAACCCACACTCACATCCCCCCTACAGGTACACATATTTATATATCCATGTACACTACAGAGCCCCTGTAATAACAATTATGCAGGTACAAGCTGCACTCTCTAAAGCCATACAGACAGCTTGCATGGGACCTGTCAACATCCCAGGGTGTATCCTACACAAACGTCAGAACGATTTGCTCTCCACATACACATCATGTTTAATCATAGCTTTATGTCAGGCTGTGTACACACTGAATGTTGCACAGCAACAGTTATCACACCCCACAAAGGGGGAGACACCACTGATAATGGGAAATAGTGCACTACTACCCTGCTGAGTCTTGTCTGTAAGGCCATGAACCTTGATCAACTTATTTGATGTAGTCAGTACAGATGTAGATGACTGTAAGATTGATTCACACAGCATATCATGACCTTGAAAGGTCTTAGGACACCATCACCCATACTGTGTTCCAGCTACACTCAGTAAACTAGGTGTATATTCCTATGTCACAGGAGTGGCTGGCAACTGGACTGCTGGCAGAACCAACACTACAGAAGGTGCCTGACTAATACATGCATATCAAACCAGTGCCAGCTACAGTAATACAGGGTTAATTCCTGGTACTCCCCCTCATTGTTATCTATACCACACAGACTAACACAGAAGGCATCTGCCTATTGAAGTTTGCAAATGACTATGAACTAGGAGCAATAGTTGACTCAATGAGTGCTGCAGGCAACAGACAGAAGTACCTTTGTGGGTCAGATGTGTGGTGTGTGACGTATGGCCACAATCTGACAGCTAAGTATTGCATTGTCATCCCCTATGTTAAAAAACCTCTACCCATGAACTACCACCTAGGCAGCGGTCAACATAATGAAAACTATGTGTATGGGATGCAGCTGGACAGTAGTCTTTCCTTTGATAGTTACTTCACCACACCAGTCAGGTAGTCATAAGTGGCACCCCTAATCATGGCAGGGTGCCATCCATGAATATAGAGATCATTGTTCAGCCGTACTCAACATGCAAGTGACCCATAATAGATCACATATTTTCTTTAAGGGTTATTGGCCATGTCCAGATGGCCTACACTGGCCTTCCCAATCCCTAGCTCCATTATGTAGCATGATGCCTACCCTGAATAAAGCCATGTCCAACCCAGAGATGTTGGACATGCTATACTTACATATCCTGATTTCAAATAAACACATACTTCATGGACATCTACCTTTCAAGTACAAGGATCACAATATGTCTGACAGATCCCTGACCCATACACTTTACATACTCCTGCCATACTATGCATCCCTGTCCAGCAAAGCTGCACATTGCCCCTCTTTGAGACATAGCGTGATGACCACATGGCAAATATATTAGTAACCCTGTGGATCAGTTCTGTGGCACTACTTGACCTGGCCACTGTAACTTAACTGTCTGTTTGCTGCAGCTAGGTAACATTTCAACCTAGAGTCATAAATGGCCCAGGGCATATAGCCTACTAGTTCACTATGACCATATATGCTATAGTTGATATCTAGCCTTGCAAATACCATCAAACTAACCATTGACCCATGTGTTTCACATGTGCAACACAGGTAATATGTAGCAGGATGCTAAACTGCTGTACAGTGCCATGTAGATGTATATGACACAACACATACATGTAAAACTTTCTGTGAGCAAGTCTGCAGGGTCACAGGTCATGTCCCTTCAGGCTGTGTATGAATATTTATGTGACATATACACAGCATTAAGGTCTATTGCTTTAATGTGAACACACCCAGGCATGTGCTGATAGGTAAAGGCACCAGTAGAGGCAAACAGACATGCCCACATCAAGACAACATCCACATGGAGTATGAGCAATGTCATCACTTGACACACACATGTATGGTGATAACATCAAATCACCAGTACGTGTCAAATGTGTGTGCGTTTAACATGTCAGTGGTGTTAGTGTCATGTAGATTTTCAAAGACATATTTGTAATCTTAATAAATGTGATACACATGTATGTTCAGCTGTACTTCTGTACTTCTCTGTGAGTTGCTCTGACCTGTCTCCATCATTATGTCTTCCAGGTATGCTGCCTGCCAGGCTGCCACCATACACCCACTTGGAGGATGAGGTCCTCATTCCATACCTCCTCGACAACCATGTATCACTCTTCAGCCATGTGCCACAGGATGCACAGCAGCGGGATGCCCAGTGGGAGAAACTGTGCAGGAGGGTAAATGATGTTGGCGGCCACAATCGCACCTATCAGCAGGTACACTAACACTGCACCGACATCATTAGATGGGCAAAACAGCGTGCAAATGCATTCACCAGGGAACAAGGTGCAAAAGGAGGGGGGACCACTCACCCAACCCCACACATGCTTAGGAGCTAATGGCCAACCTGGGGACACCTGAAGAACTCCATCCACAAGCTTTAGCTGGTATTGTGGAGGTGGGTGTCTCACAACCACTGAGCCTGGAGTTGCCTGGTAAGGCACTACTGCACATATAACACAACTATATTTCATATAGTTAAATGTGTTACTTTACAATATGTAATGTAACATCATATGCATGGCATGTATGCACACATGCCACATGCCATAGTTTGCTACTCTATGTATGCACAGATGAGCATACTCCATAGTATAGTCTATTGTACTAGCTTATGTACTAACATGCACATTGTACCCTGTAGCTATCACACAGGTGTGGATAATGATCTTACTGCTGTGACACTCCTATTTAGGTACATCTGGAGCTTCTCAGCAACAGCAGCCTGTTGCAGGTGAGATTGTTGTTATATATCAGGCTCGATAATACACAGATCATATTAATTGCATGCTATCTGCCATGTGGCCATTTAACACATGTACACATAATGTATGGTGGCCTTGTTAATATATACAAGTCAGACCGGCAATGCATCACAGTAGTTACCCATGTGGAATAATTGAAGGCTATATAAAACACCTACACTAAACCTTACAAACTGTCATTGCCAGATGTATGGCAGCTGTGAATACAATGGTGGAGGTGTGGCTCACGGTAGGGACATGTACTACAGATCAGCATTACACATGTGGAGAATACAAACAGTACTATACAGAGAGCATATGTGTGCACACACTCTAAATGTTTTGGAGCTGGAGTATGACCAGCCCACAGGATTCACCCTTGTGGATTATACCCTTGCTATGAATGTCACACAATGTCATGTGCTATCTGGCATGTCCATGACATTTAGTGGGTTGACTGCAACACTGCTAACTATCCTGCAAAACATGACAACTCACATACCAAACATACCACCCTTTGTCTGCATAACCCTGTCCTCAGTGGAGCATATGACATCTATGGGTGTATGTCATATGGGACAACACTGACATGTGAAATAGATGCCCATCACAACCATTGGACAAAACATATTTACACATGGTCATGGAGGATGGCCAGAGACATGAAGCAACACACACAGTGGAAGTACACCCTGTTATACACTGGCCCAACAGAATACAACTATGGCCTTTGTTTAATGGTGATATTGCAGATATGAAACACTAAACATCATACACGCCTATGTACAACTTGTGTAGGCATGACATCAAACCACCACATAACATGTTTTGAAAATCATGAGTGTGTCACAACATGAAAGCATTCACCTATACAGTATCCCAATACATACATGTGTTGCACAACATACACATACAACCACATGAGGCCACAGATACAGTACATTCACCTTGCTGGTGTCAAACATCACTGTCATGCTTGCTCCTCATTTGTGTGAGGCACACAGATGGCATGTGGGACATGGAGTACTGCTAAGTTATCCATATCTTGGCATAGTTGCCAGTCATCAGCAATATGGTTGCAGATGTGCAGGGGTGTCATCTGTATACCCTTCAGTGACCTGTGTCACACATTCCACATTAGGGTTTAGTGTATATACACCTCATTGACGTGGGTCACATTCCACATTAGATAGGTATTGTATCTGAACACAGTCATGGCTATGAACTGTGCCTGTAACTCACACTGTATAGCAATAGTGAAGCCACATGATGCCCTGCAATGGCTATGCACATCAGCTCAATGTGCAGTATGTCACTGTATATCTGTAGGTTGGACTGACAACATTGCATCAGCTGAAGGTCCATGTTAGTATAACACGCCCCTGCATTGGGACACCATTACCTCACTGTATATTTGAAAGGACACCATTGTGTTAAACATGTATGCATGTCATTCAACATGTCAGCAGAAGACATGTCATACTACATGTGATTGGCAAGGGCATATGCCACACATCAGGCTGTTGTACTGTTAACCAGTGCTGGTCTGTGACACCATTGCAAAGTAGGGACAGCCATGTCAAACATGTGTGAACAGCCAAATGCACATTGTCTGTAGACTTTGCTCAGAGGTAAGCAGAATAATGTTGAACAGACATGCACTGCTTTGGGGGAGATATGCAAGCTAAGGCTCAGGCAAACATAGTATTCATTCAACGTACCCTACTGCTCATGTCCTCCTCACACATAGGGGCAGTGGCCAACACAAAACATCAGTGGCAGATGTACAAAGATCAACGATGGTCTGTTAACATGTGGAGTATGTTGCACTAAACATGGCATTGTGGTGCAAGGGTGCATAGTGCATGCATTGTGTTGCAGGTTTGGGGCATAACCTACTAACACAAATGGTGCAACACAGGGATGTATGCTTACTGCTACTATAATTGTGTAAGGTGCATGCCTTCTGCTATAACACATGCATGCTGCTGTGTGCTACTCAGGGAAGTATGATAACTACCACTATAAATGTCTAAGCTGAATGCCTTCTGCCTTATCACATGCATGTTGTATGCCATTGTGTGCCATAGCATGTGTCTGTGTGTGTGTGTGTGTGTGTGTGTGTGTGCGTGTGTGTGTGTCTGTGTGTGTGTGTCTGTGTGTGTACTGTGCTGTATAACTTGTAATGTACAGTTCTTGTCTGCCTCTCACAGGTGTTGATGTAGGTGCATTGCCCTTCTGCGTTCCACCTGATGTTAGTGTCCCCGCAGACATAGCTATCATGATGATGAAAGCATGATTGAGGCACAGGCAGGGTTGTCAGGGGCTGTAACTGTGCCATTGGTTGCCATTCCACCTGCATCTCCCTCATCCCTGCACAAAGATCTCATGCCTACACATACCCCATCACTAGTGGCCATAGAGGAAGGACAGTTGGCGGGTGGTAGCATGGAACAGGAAAGTGTGGAGGCTATGGAAGGTGTGCCTGCACACCATGATCCCAGCCAATTGACTGGTGATGTCCCACACAGGCATGTGCCCAGTGCTGCTCGTAGGAGGACCTCTGGCCAACATACCTCTGCAAGACATTACACATCAGCTGGTGTCACCAGACACATGTTTCAGGCTGTAAGGGAGGCACAGGCACATGCTGAATGGGACAACAGAGAAGGTCTGAGGCTTCAGATGGCTGCTGTCCAGTCTTTAACTGACAACATCCAGGCAATTGCAAATGCTCACCATCATCTTGCAGATGTTTTGGATAGATGATTGGGTGACATGATGGGAGTCCTTGACCATGGCATGTCAATCCTCGAGCGTGGAATGTCTGTGCTGGAACATCTGGTGGGAGTGAGTTGTCGGACACGTGGACGTAGGCCAGCTACATCACCTGTTGAAGGTTTACATGAACATGCTACTTCACATGCCCGCTCCCATAGTGGCGGTAGCAGCAGCAGTGCAGCTGGTGCTGTGCTGTCCACACCAGGACACAGCAGGCCATGTGTACGTGGTCCTGCGTGGTCCCAACAGGGACAAGGTTCCAGTGGACATGTGTCATCAGACAGTACCCAATCTGGGCATCTGCCTGGTAGTGCTCATGCAACCCCTGGCAGGCGCAGGTCATGTGGCCATGCCCAGACACCCTGAATTGTGACACCTGCCCTGTACAGTCTGCAGCTGTCAATAATACCCCTGTGTAGGCCAGCCACATGCTAGACCTGTGTGCATACATACACGCACACACCAGAAACAAATGTAGGACACCTCAACACACACACGCATAACATCCACACATGCCCAGTGAGATCAAAGGCTTTAACCCACACACATGATGTCAGACAATGGTGCAGACTAGGCCTCTGGCAAACATTATCACCCTGTGCATATGATGATGCCTGTGCTGCATCCCTGTCATCCACACCATCGGTGCAGGGACATGCTCATATGGTCTGATGCACATGGTGAACATACTAGAAAGATTAATTGTAGATTACAGTTGTTGAGTGGTGTTGACAGGCAGCAGACATACCATGTACTACAGTTTTAGAATGCATTTTTTACTTTCCACAGTATGTATCATGTGTAACAACAGTAACTGCATGTTGATCTTAATGTTCTGCCTTCCTCTTTCAGGTGCAATTGCGTGTGCCGGGAGATGTCACTGTTTGCAGTTAATGTCCCATATGTAAATGTAGACTACTCACAGGTCTGTATGACAATACCTGCATGCACTTTGTAGCTTCCACATCACAGTTATAATCTTCCAAGTTTCAAACATGTTTGTAGATCTAGTGTTCCAAAAGCATGATAGCTGTGTAGTAAGCTACTGTGGTCAGAGCCTTCACATCCATAGTGGGTGACATCACAGGTATAGTTACCTGGAACGGGGAGGAGGTAAAAGAGTGGTTTAGAAGATGACAAGGGAAAAGGCCAGTGGAAAAGGTGGCTTCTCATTGGGAAGCAGTAATACCCACTGTCATGACAGGATGCATACACAGGGATTCACAGACACAGTAACACACCCAGGGATTCCCAGACACAGTAACACACACTCTGACACACACACACACACAGTTACCAGTCCTGGGATGAGAACCCCTGCCTATGAGCAAATCATCATTATAGTACTATGCAATTACAAGATGTGCTGTAGAGATTACACATGTACAAGTAGTCTGAATGGCCTATGATCAAGGACATTAAACAGGGATGCTAGATTGCGGTGAGTGTATGTGGGGGGGGGGTTCATCAGTAGGCTATGTAACAACAAGCCTCACCCCTGGACGTACATGTTTACAGGTGGTTAGAATGCCCTTCTAAGATTGATGACATCAACAGGGATGCTAGATTGCATTGAGTGGATGGGGGGAGGGGGTCTTATCATTTAACTATGGTAAAATACAGCCTCACTCCAGGGACCGGACAGCCACACACACACACACACACACACACACACACACACACACACACACACACACACACACACACACACACACACACACACACACACACACACACACACACACACACACACACACACACACACACACACACACACACACACACACACTGTGACATTCACAAAGATATACAACTATGTCACACACATACAGATACCTGACATGTGTGTGATTCAAACACCAGCCTATGTCTTGCTTTCTACACTTCACTCTGTACAGATGTCTACACAGTTTACAGGAGAGTGAAAAACATTTGTGATGTATTCCCCACCAAATGTGACATATATGGACACAAGCACATTATTGAACACTTCTAATTTAATAATTTAATATTGGAAGAAACAGAAAAAAAATAGAATTAATGTGGCAAATTAGATTAAATGCCTATATGGACCCGGGATTAAACGAAAAGTGTTCAATAATGTGCTTATTGAAATTAAAAGTTTGGAAAGATGAAGTGCATAGACTAACTATATATATATATATATATATATATAAATGGAAGAATGGGTGATTTGTCATTATTATAAATAATAATCTATTTATTGTTTTTATATTGTTTTTCTGATTTATCATTCAGGATTAATTTGTATATGTTATTTATTATCATTATATTAATTTTTATCAGAACTAATTATTATGCTTGCATGATCTAACTGGTTGCTGCTAACACAATATGTTTGGTTTTAAAATATTAAGTTTTATATTAACAGTTTAAATAATTTTAAGTATTTGTAACTTTAAAATGTTTCATTTGTTAATCAGGTGACATGACGGAGGTTATTTAAACATGATTTGAATGGTATCAAACATTTTTCTTTTGTCTGAAGAAGTCCAACGATTCTGTCAGACGAAAAGCATTTTTAAACAAGCGTTTTATCTGATTAAAGTCTGTTTGTACAGAAGAACTCAATGGTCTAGTGGATTTCTTCTGGATTAGTTGGTGTCCGCGTATCGTGGTTTGTAGTGTGATAAACTATTTTGGTAAGTGTTCTAATCCTAGTCTGTCTGCCTAAGAAGGGAAAAATGCTTTTTCGAGTATGCACACTCCTTACAATTCACATACTCACCTTTGGCAAGGGTGCTGATGTCACCCACCTAGAAATACATCTCTCTGAGTGCTGTCTCACAGTAATTTCTGTAGCATGTCCTGTAACTGTGTAATACAATAGTGTGATAAACTAGTTTGGTAGGTGCTCTAATCCCAGACTTGCCAACTGTGTGTGTGTCTGTCTGCCTCAGAAAGGAACAATGCTTTTTAGAGTATGCACACTACTTACAATTCACATACTCAACTTTGGCAATGGTGCTGATGTCACCCAACTAGAAATACACCTCTGGGACTGTAGCACATCCTGTAATTGTGTAATGCTGTAGGGTGATAAACTAGTTTAGTAGGTGTTCTAATCCTAGACTTGCCAACTTTGTATGTCTGTCTGCCTGAGAAGGGAGCAATGCTTTTTAGAGTATTCACACTCCTTACAATTCACATACTCAACGTTGGCATGGGTGCTGATGTCACCAACCTAAAAATACACCTCTGGGACTACCACAACCCAGTAATTTCTATAGAGCATCCCATAACTGCATAATGCTGTAGTGTGATAAACTAGTTTGGTAGGTGTTTTAATCCCAGACTTGCCAACTGTGTGTGTCTGCCTGTCTGCCTGAGAAAGAAACAATGCTTTTTTGGAGTATGCACACTCCTTACAATTCACATACTCTACTTTGGGAAGGGTGCTGATGTCACCCACCTAGAAATACACCTTTGGGACTGCTGTAACCCAGTAATCTCTGCAGTGCATTGGGTAGCTGCATACTGCTGGAGGTTGATTTAGAACTGTGGTAGGGTTCCATCTACAACCATGGCAGTTATGTGTTTTCTGTGTGTTTCAATGTCTGTGTAGGGAGCAATGCATTATAGCCTACTCACTCACAGAACATTTACAATGCCCTATGTTGGTGATCCTCCTGATGTCATTCCTTGTCAAATACACCTCTGGGGAATAAGTTCCCTAGTAATCCTTGCGGTGTGTCCTATAACATTTCCATGCAGTAGTGTGATATAGATCTTAGTCATGGGTTCTATATCCACACATGTCAGTTGTGTGTGTCTCACTGTCTTGTTTGTGAGCAATACATTTTGGGCTACTCACAGGAAATTTAACTTGCCCTATTTTGGGAAACCTGCTGATGTCATTCCTTGTGAAATACACATTTGGGGATGGGGTAGTCCAGTAATCTCCATAGCACACACTTCAACTGTGTAATGCTGTAGTGTGCTAAACTAGTTAGGTAGGAGTTTTATTCCAAGACATGGCAGGTGTGTGTTTAACAGTCAGAGCTTGTGTGGAGGTGGCTGTGAGTGTCTAACCACTGGACCTGTTGAGGAGTGTTGTTTGTAGTTTTCCTATATGGTGGCCATATTATATGTCACAATGTCCACCTCACGAGGATTACAGATTTCAATCAGCCAAGAGACTGTGTTGGCAAGCCATACCCCTACATCTGGAAAAAGGCCTGGTGAACAAAGTAAGCACCCTTACTATTACCCAGAATACAGTCTGAACCCATGTATCATACACAAAGACACTTGCCTAGAAAATCCTGCTGTGTTGCTATTACCCTGCACATTGTTGACAGATAGTAGGCATGGTGTGAATGCAGTGGCCTGCAGAGGGCATGGCACCTGGTCCACCAGTACAATAGGCACATAATTGCGTACAATGTTCCTTTACTATGTTCCCCACTGAACACCTGCAACATATGTGGTGCCATCAAATGTGATCCACAAAGGACATACAATGCCTTACACACATGCCCTGTATGGACAGATGCCACTGACACCAGGGAATACCTGTGTCATGCTATAAATGCAGGTGCAGGGTCAACCTGCTGTCTATTAGCAGGTCCTGCCACACCAGGCCAGGATTTGCACATCTGATGATAACAGTCTATGTATACTGCATGTGCCACGCAAGCCAGGTACACTTAAACATGTCACTGTACATTAATGTGGGACATGCACATCCCAGGCAATGTCCATGTCAATGACCATCAAACACAGACATGGCATGCATTGCAAAGCAATGGCCACACACAATGGTAACCAGGATGACAGAACAGTTAATACAATACCCATCTGTGTGGGACATTGCAGACACTACACCCCTAAACAACACTGCAGACCATTGTCAGGTGGCCTGATGCCAATGATTACCCCTCATGCAGCCTGGTACAACCATATTGCACAGCCTACCACTACACATCCATGAAGCAATGCACACATGCATGTCAGTACTGGCACCCTGTGTCTGAGTGTGTGGTATGATGTTCCCAACCACAGTCACACCAAGTAAAACTCCCATTGGCATACTGACTGATGTCACATGCCCTAGCCCATAGAACTTCAGGATAACCCCTGTGGTGCATGTAATACCTGTGCATTAATATAGTGTGGCAAACTAAGTAGATAGGAAGTGTATTTGTGAGTCTGCCAAAGTGTGCCAATGTGTCTGAGTTCCTTAGAGAGTGTGGTTCTATTGACAATGACATCTGTTCATGTGGACAGCCATGTGTGCTACACCTAATGTATGTCTACTACATCTCTGTTGCAGATGTCGCTCACCAGCACACATATATGTTTTACAGCACACCAACATGTCAGCTATGTGGCACCTGGAGTAACTGCATGCACTTGTAATAGTAATGGCTAGTCAGTCAGGGGTTTGAGCCCCTGTACTGGTAGATGTGTGACAAACGATGCTTAGGTTTTAGTCTCCCAGCCCTTCTCTGATGTACTTTGCCTCTGTGTGTCCCTTCCACACACTCTCTGGTGGATGTGGAGATGTACACCTGCTCAGCAGCAGCTTGTGTTTTGTAAGTGATGGTCATAATCAGGTGATGGCCTCTGCACCTATTGCAGTCCTCCTCTAGCTGATTGCATGAGGAATAGCTGTGGTGACATTCCCATAGCCAAGTGCATGGAAACACAGTACAATATCTAGGAACATCATTTTGGTGTTTGCCCATGACAGTCACTGTGAGTGGAACCTGGATCTGGTGTTAGGTAAACAGCATCACAGATGAAATCTGGATAGTCCTCAAATGACATTCACAGTGGAAAATAGCCTAAAGATGAGAGGGTGATGTGCCAGATATGACTACAGCATGTAAGTGTAGCCATGCTTCATTCAGACTACTGCCAATTTAACAGGTTGTGTGTGGTAAAGGCTAGTCTGCATGTTTTAATAACTGACAAGACAGTGCTCTGTTTGTGAGGAAACCCCCATCTGTAGGGTCATCTGTGGACTGGTCAGTGTGTGGATCCATTTGTTTCTTCTGTTACTCACAGAAAAGACATCTGTGAACTGAAGAAGCATAGTGTGAGGATTGCAGTCAGTACATGGTGACAGTGATGTGAGTTACTGCCATTGCATCCCCGATTGGACATACGTCACATGAAACAGTGGTATGATAGTCACTGTCTGAGGTTATCACAGTGACATGCCAATAGTGGGACACTGTTCATAACTGCAGTCACAAGTCATCTATGCTTAGGACAGCTGTCATGCAGTATATATGCATGTGTTGTGCTCCCTCTGCAAATGTATGACATCTGTTGTCTTGAGTTGATGGTAATATCTATGCATGCTGTTTTAAGTAATTCTGAATGCTGTTGACTATTACTAAGCCTTATCTGTGTTAAAACTGCAACACCATAGGCTGTATGGGATTGGAGGTCCCAGTGGAACCACCTGTCCACTTTAGCTGGCCATGGCACTGGGCACCAGCATGTCTGGGACCTAGCCTTGGACTACCACCTCTGTTGGCTCTGCACCACCTTCTGTTGGAACCGCCACTGAGAATGGGTCCTGCCCTCCCAGGGAGCAGGTCCAGACAGGAACTTGTCAGCCATCGTACAGTCCAGGCTGTGGTGTGTAGGGGTTCAATAAGAGGAATTGGGGCCAGCTACACCAGCTCAAGGGCAGAGTGTCATATTTAGAGGGTGAGCCTGCCCCTCCTAGACAGCCCCCAGCACAGCCACCTTTTCGGCTGTGACGGTGCAGTGGTGGCTGCCCATTGGAGAGGACCTCTGTCCCACTGTTTCCATTTGCAGGCTCATGGGCTTGTGACTGCCAAATAACCCTCCCCGTCCAAGGTGTATCCCCCCACATGTGTCATATACTGACTCTGTATGCTGTCTTGTCTGTCATGCTACCCAACCTATCCTCCACGAGCATACCTACTCTCCTTCCCCAACATTCCACTCTCACCTTACGAAAACGGAAACAAAAGGCCAATCTGTTCCCAGAACAACTTTTGCCCCATACATAGCTGTCCATTTCACACACATGTCCACTGTACACATGTAACGTTTGTAACTTGCATCATAACATACTACTGTTGTCCTCACCCCTCTCTCAGGCACACGATCCTGGTATGCACATAACTCCTAAAGGTTCCAGATACACATGATGCAGATGACCCCATTGTACACACCACACTACCAGTTCCTCTATGGTTACCCCATTTAACTTTTTAATGATGATGATGTTGCACACAGCATCTTGCAAGAGTACTGTTCTCACATAATGATTGGACAGGACCTGTTTTGTTACTGTAAATGAAATGCTCAAAGTAATGTATTTAATGTTTGCGTGTATTAATGACACATGTCTGTCTGAGGGAGTCGTGATATTACATAGGACAACACCACTACATAATACAGGTGTTGCTGGAGTTTCCCTTTTCATTCTTTTTCACTGCTTTGTTGTCACATGGCATGTTCTTGATATATCTATATATATCTATATCTATATCTATATCTATGTATGTGTATATATATATATATATATATATATATATATAAAAATATAAATATATATATACATATATATATATATATATATATATATATATATATATATATATATATATATATATATATATATAGACATAAACACACACACATACATCTACATAATGGAATACATTTCCTATACTGTTGAATGACTGTGCTGGATGCTATGTTTATGATAACATCCAATGTCTGTATATCTGCTATAGCTTAGTGGTAAATCACATTGGCTGTGGTGTGCAGGGTCCTGGTTTTGAGCCTTGCAGAGGCCTTTTTTTTGTCGCTGGGCAGAACAAGGGTTGTTGGATACAGAGTGATTAAGGTACTTTTAAGCAGTTGTGAGAGGGTGTGCATGGGTTTGCGAGACGGTAAGCAGTGGTTACTTTTGGTTACAGTTCCTTGCATTCAATTACCTTCTTGATTGCTTAACCTGTGTAGGCAGTGCTTACCCCAGTGCATGCAGGCCATAACCCGCTCACTGCTGCTTAAAAGTGCTTACTCCCACTTACTTCCAAGCTAATTTCTTGAAAGAAAAAAAGGGTGATAGGAATGTGGTGAAATAGGGGCACAAAGAGGGAAAGACAGTAGGCAAGGTAGCTAGGGTTATGCAGGAAGGGTGTAGGGAAGGTCCATAGCTGTCCATTTCTTCTACAGCAATGGCTGTGCATATGCAATAAATTCGGCAGTACATTTGGACACTCACAACCCTGAGAGAGGGGTGAGGACAACAATAGTATGTTGTGATGACAATTAGAAATGTTTACGTGTCCCATGGACACGTGTGAAATGGACAGCTATGTATGGGGCGTGCTTTTTTGCAGGAAAAGATTTCCCTTATTTTCTTTTACTTTTAGGTGAAACTGGGATGTTGGGGAAGAAAAGTAGGTATGATCAGGGTGGATAGGTTGGGTAGGGTGACAGACAAGACAAACAAGACACGTACAGGGGCGGTATATGACATGACACATGTGAGGGGGGAACACCTTGGATGGGGAGGGGTGTTTGGATGTCGCAAGCCCATGAGCCCACAAATGGATACAGTGGGACTGAGGTCTCCACCCATGGGCAGTTACCACTGCACCTTCACAGCCCAGAAGGTGGCTGTGCTGGGGGCTTTGTAGGAGGAGCAGGCTCACCATCTACTTGCACCACTCGGCCCTCAAGCTGGCATAGGCGGCCTTGAATCTCCCTGTTAAGCTCCCTACGCACCACGGCCCAGACCGTACCATGGGTGACAGGTTCCTGTCCACTCCCACTCCCAGTGGGGGCCGAGCCTCATCCCCTACAGTGATTCCACCCAAAGGTGGTGCAGAGCCAATGGACGAGGAGGTCCAAGGCTGGGCCCCAGATGTGCTGTTGCCTGATGCCATGGCCAGCTGAGGTGGTAGAACTGGGTCCGCTGGGACCGTCCTTCCCATCTGAGCTATGTTGTAGCATGTTTAAGGCAGATATGAGTTAGTAATAGTCAACCGTATTCACAATTAGGTATTACAGCATGCATAGGTATTTCCATTACCCAGGGCATCAGATATAAAATAGTTGCAGAGCAGGCAGAACACATGCATATATGGGTACACAGTGGACATTACAACAACATGCAAGTTTCATTGACGGTAACAGGACACCAGTATGGTGTTATTTTAACATGGCATATGCATAGAAACAGATGTGAATATTTATAAACCAATAGAACATATGTCCCAACAAAGGTTAGGAGTGCAGACATACCAAATGAGTTGTGTACATCGGTTACTTTTGCACATATGGTAGGGGTGAGAGAGAGAGAGTTCAATTAACAACTAATAAATCCTTTTAGTTTACACAACATTCGCAGTCACTGCAGTGGTCTGTCCCTTACATGTATTATTATATTACTCAATGGCATTATATTGTACAATGGCATGTTTGTAAATTAGTATGTACGGGATCTGTGTCTTACGTACAGGCTTGACAAGATGCAGGTGTTTATGCAACATGTTTTGAGGCTGCTGTCATACACTTTGGGTGAGATTCTGGGATGACAGGTATGTTTGCATGTACATTCTCTGACTATGTACAGGTCTGACTATCAGTTATGTGTCATTAACAGCTGCCTACATTTCTTGGATCATCACACTAATCTGACAGGGGAACAGGGCAAAAGGCAGGTGGTGTGGGCCATTTATCAGGACATACTGGGCAGATTGGAACAGCTGACGGGTATGAATATGCATACCACTTTCTATTTGAGCATTCTAGCAAACTCTGTGCAGTTGTTAAGTGTACATATGCATACAGCATTCTCTCTGAACATTCTAACTGTGTGCAGTTGTGTAGAATGATTATGCATACAACTTACTGGCACTCCTGGGATCCAAAGCTCTGCTGTGTGTGACAAAAGCACTACAGTTAGTATCACTGTACATTATGCTATCAGGCAATTGTTGTGAGGCTTTGCTATGTATTTAGTCTAATATGACTGACCTGTTTGCACTTCCAACATTGTTATACAGCACGTCATACACATTTTATCTGCATACCACAGTGTGGGTAACACTGCTTACTACAACAGTACTATTTAATAACAGCAACAGTACAACAACATATGACTGCAAAGTAAACAGAAGCAATGCAGGGGTTACACCTTTATTCACAGCATATTACACAAGTCTATATACTGGTACAACACTTTCTGAGGCTCTTACATTTATTTATGACAGCACCTGCAGGCTATTTACTAACCTGCCACACAACGCATCCTTTTCATCCTAGCATCATAGGCTTGCTGGTTTGCAGCATGCTCATCTGCAGCTGTCAGAGAAGTACAGTGATATTTAGCCATACCTATCCATAGTGTACACAAGCTAGGCAATTATTAGCTATGTAGTGGAAGGAGTACTTAGTTCTGGGGCATTCTGCATCTGCCTTGCTTCCTGAATCCATTGTTCCAGGACATTCCTCCTCCACCGCTTTTGGTCTACATGGTGGTGCCTGACCTGCTCACCAATCTGGGAGAATCCTGTGGCACTAGTGAGGTCAGAGGCGAGACTGTCCCAGGCCTCCGTTTTGTACTGTGAGCAATGGTACTGGCCCTGCAGTAGTCTCCTGTCATGGTGCTTTACCAGGAGCCATACCATGAATTTGGACTCCTGGATGCTCCAGCGCTGCACTCTAAAGTGAATGCCTTCTCCCTCTCCAGCCATTCTGCCTGCAGGGGGATGCTACAACCAGTCTTGAGCCATATTCCCACCTCTTCGGTTTAAGTAGGACTGGATTCCCTCACTTTTCCATATTTGGCTGGTTTCGAAAAGGCTAAGCTATGTCTTATTCTTAACATGTTATATATATGTCTGGTATCTGTGATTCATGTGTACATACACTATATGGGGTCCTGGGAACATCATAACTTTATTACAGTGATATTTCAACTCCATGTTTACTGCAGTTCTCCAATTCATATATTAATGGTCTGTGGCAGGTTATAGAACATTACACTGTACATAGATTCAGTTCACATATTTGTGTGATTTCCTTGTGTTGAGGATTAGTTTGCTGATACCTCATTTATATGTATTGCTATCATGGTGTAGTGGTTAATTACTGTGACTATGATGTACAGGGTCATGAGAGTTCTAGCCTTGCAGAGGCTGTTTATTTTGTTGCTGGCCAGAACACGAGCTGTTGGGTACAGAGTGATTAAGGCACTTTAAAGCAGTTGTGAGAGGGTGTGCACAGGTTTGTGCGGAGCTAAGCAATGCTAACCTCTGATTACAGTTTCTTACACTCAGCCACTACATTGCTTCACCAGTGTAGTACTTGCATACCGGCGGCCAAACAGGCTTACACCCGCTTGCTCCCGCACTTGCAAATGCACTGCTTTGGTGTTTGCATCAGACACTCACACCCCTGGGTGGGGGTGAGGACTACAATAATACCTTGTGATGCCTATTACATTGGCTTACATGCCTACAGTGGGGTGTTGCGATCATGTGTTCATACATATTGTGTAGTGGGTTATGCAATGACAGATATGGTCATACCGTACTTAGCAATTTAAACTGGACTGAGCTGCGGTGGGACCCATATTGGGAATGGCTTCCGATTAGGCATAAGCATGCCGGTCGACTGTACAGAATCCACGGCCTGTCCAGAGTTTGCCTCATACTATTGGTGTGTTCCTCTTACAATCTGCACCTGTCTGGCAAATACCTGGGAACTGACACCATTAAATACAGACAAGTAATTGGGTTTAGGACCCCACATCCTTCAGCCGAGTCATGCTAATGCATACCTATTATTCTATCAGCTTTCTAAGGTTGTAAGTGGAATATGTGCTTTCTGTCCCTATTTGTTCCCCCAACAGTTTAGGTTCTGTCCAGTGGTTTTGCTCTTAGGGGTTGAGAGGTATGAGCGTAAGCTCTGCTCATTTCTGAATATTACTTACATCCCCGGGGCAGTCCTAATACAACTGCACCAGCCAACACCTGCACACCTAGGCCCATAATTGCATACCCAAAGTTCCCCCACCTGCCCCTCCTCTACAGCATTCATTTTTACTGTGGGTGCTGGTGGGGTCTAACTACACCGCTACACACTGCCCACTCTCCACGTGTCAGGAGCCATGTCATATGTTGTGTCAACCCATGGGTTATCAAGCTTGCAAAACCTACTGGTCTGTATACGTATACAGCCTGGTTGGATGAATCATTACAGGGACTGACTCTGATGATCATTAATTTTTGGGGTGTCCCACAAGGGGCATTGATGTCTTTGTTTCAAGATTAGGCCTGGCAGGTCTCTCCCACTGGTAGTATCCTGCCTGGATCTGGGAAGCAGTGGTGTGTTTACTTGTATCGTGTGTTTGTATGTTCCACCTGTCTAGGTGGGGGTGATTGATGCTACATGTAACACGTTTGTTGATTGGACCCCTCACCCCCATTTGCGCGGCCTGTGAACATATGTAATTTGTAACTGCTGTATCATATCCTAGCTATTTACATGTGTATAGTTACACACACACACAGACACACACACACACACACACACACACACACACACACACACACACACACACACACACACACACACACACACACACACACACACACACACACACACACACACACACACATATATATATATATATATATATATATATATATATATATATATATATATCTACATTACTATATACAGATATATATGTATATGTATGCATACATGTATATATTTATGTATTGCTGTCTATGTATATCTAACAACATATGGGTGTATGGGTGTCTACATATGTATATATCTATATGTGGGTATGTATATGTATTCCGTCTCTGTATGTATATATTTGTACTATGGAGAGGGAGAGGTATATATTCATGTAGCTATGGGTAGATATACACACACATTCCTCTACATATTTACATCTACATTTGGTTATTCCATGCTTTGCCATGTAGATTAGACTTTGCTGCAGTGGGACTCATAGTGGGTGTGGCTGCACGTTGAGCGACGCCTCGACCAAATTAACACCGTTGCTCACATCCCTGGGGCTGTCCGTATAGACCCACATCATCCAACACCTGCTCACCTAGACCCATAAATAGCTACCCATAATTCCCCCACCCGCACCTCCCCTACAGCACCCATCATTCCTCTTGGTGCAGGTCAGGTCTGAACACACCACTACATGCTGCCCACCCTCCACTACACGGTCCCCATGACATATGTTGTCTCGACTCATGGGTCATCAGGCTTTCCTACCCTTGTATTCCGGGTATGTACCCACCCCAGCCAGAATGGTCGTCGTATCACCTTCCTTTGGTTATGTGTCAATTTTTGGGGCGTCCCACAAGGGACGCTCCTGTCTGTGTTCCAAGATTAGATTTCACGGGTGCACTCTGTACCCCCACTGGTTCTATCCTGCCTGTGTTCTGGGGTGCAGTGGACTATTTACATTGTTTGAGGGTCTGTGTGTATGTTTCCTCTGTCTGGCTGGGGGATGGGGGGTCATGCTACGTGTTACATGTTTCTTGCTTGGGTCCCTCACTTCCATTGGCATATCCTGTGAACATATGTCATTCTTGTGTGCTATTTCCTATCATAGCTGTATATCTGTGTATATCTACGCACTCACACACACACACACACACACACACACACACACACACACATATATATATATATATATATATATATATATATATATATATATATATATATATATATATATATGTCTGTAACTTCCGGTTACAGTTTCTTACACTCATTTAGCTTATACTCTGCTTAATCTGTGTAGGCAATGCATATGCCCTGCCCGTGCATACGCACTTAAACATGCTTACTGGTGCCTATATATGCTTACTACTGCTTATTTATGCTTAAACCACTACACTATTGCTGTGCTGCTTCATTTGCATTTATACCCATATACCCATGGATCCCAGTTCCCCAAACACCCACCCCAACACTTCACTGACACAGCAGTCATCCATTCTCCAGTTGGATACACGGTGTATCCTCACCACTACACATTGGCCACTCCCTACTCCTGTAGACCCATCCCATGGGTTGACTCACTCCATGTATCCTCAGACATCCCAAACTTTTAGTCCACAAACAGTGGTGAAATGAGTGACCAATAGGACACTATTCACAATTTTTGGGATGTCCCACCTGGGACACACATATCTTTATTTCAGGATTATACTCTATACTTCATTACATTATTACTCCCGTTAACAAAACACTACAATAAATTAATAACTATGACTATGTGGTAACGCACACGTTACACATGAAAGCTAGTAATGTATGAGTTCGGCGACATTATATTACAAATAGGACCGGTTTAGTGATTGGCATTGCCGTAGCTAGCAAATCACAGGAATGATTCCATGTGTGAGAAAGTCCTCACATTTGATTTTTTGAGAACAGCACTGACTTCAAAGTACACACTTCTGCATTTTTGTAGATTTGTCCCTTCCCTCTTATGCACAACCTATTATTCTATCTACTGTCAAAGTTTGTAGGGGCACTTTCACAGTGCAAAGGGAAAATGCATGTGTTACAGGGAATGTACTTCTACATATACATGTATGCATGTGTGTATGCATATATACATATAATGAACTCACTGACCTGCAAGAGGCGGTCCAATTAGAACCAGGCCATCCAACCCTGACACGCCTGGATCCATAATTTCATACCCATGGTTCTTCCACCCCACCCGAGTTCGACATATATGCAAACCATCCATTCTCTGGTTGCTATCACAGCCATGACACACCTCCACACATTTCCCTCTCCCCAGCATTAGGGACCCTACACGTATGTTGTCCCAATCCATGTATCATCAGGCTCTCCCACGATTTGGTCCTTGAACATTCCTGCCCTTGCTTGTGTAATGGTCAGAAGGCCACTCCGCCTAGCAATTTATGAGTAGTCCCACCAGGGACTACCCTGTGATTGTTTGTAAAGTAGACTTAGCAGATCGGCAATGTTGCTCTCCCTGGTAGTGTCCTGCCTGTGGTGTGGGAAGCAGTGATTTGCTCACCCCTGCCCAGCTTGATATGACATAAGCTGACAGCACTAAATAATACTGGGGTTGCTGTTGATTCCCTTCTCATTCTTTTTGTATGCTTTATTGTCATGACGTTTATTCTTCATAGATATATATATATATATATATATATATATATATATATATATATATATATATATATAGATATAGATATATATCTATATATATCTATCTATATATATATATATATATATATATATATATATATATATATATATATATATATATATGTATATATATATATATATATATATATATATATATATATATATATATATATATATATATATATGTATTATATATCTGTACATGCACATGCACATACGTCTACATACTTATATACATTTCCTATGCTGTTGCATGACTGTGCTGGACGATATGTTTGTGATAACATCAGATTTATGTATATCTGCCATGGCTCAGCGGTAAATCACATTGGCTGTGGTGTGCAGGGTCCTTGGTTTACCTTTGCCAAGGCCATTTATTTTGTTGCTGCCAGAACAAGAGCCATTGGATACAGAGTGATTAAAGCACTTTTAAGCAATTGTGAGCGGGTGTGTTCAAGACGGTAGGCTGTGCTACCTTTCAATTACAGTTTGTTAAATTCAGTTAGCTTCTACTATGCTTAATGTGTGTGGGCACTGCTTACACCTGCGCAAACACCCTTAGACTTGCTTACTTCTTCTTTTGGGCTTTCCCGCTTAGGGGTTGCCACAGCAGAACTTCGGTCCGCTAATGCTTGGCTGTAAATTTTTACGGTGCTGAGGTGCCAGCTCGACGCCCAACCTTCAACGAAGGCATGCCCATTCACGCATGTCTTTTGAATGCCACTCAACAGTGGGGAGGACATGCAGACTGCACACAAAAGGCGCTCCAGCCGAGAATGGAATGGGAGAACCTCTTGCTGTGAAGCAACACTACCGCTGCATCACCGCGGCTACTTTGGACTTGCTTACTGGTACTTATATATGTTTACTACTGCTGGTACTTATATATGTTTTCTATTGTTTATTTGTGCTTACACCTGCTTACTGGTGCCGTACTCATTATGACACTGCTACTTTGATTGAATGACATTAGTTAAGCATTTCGTGCAGTACTCCAGTTCACATTTACATGTTATTATGTAGGTTATACAGCAAAAGGACATATAAATAAGTTCATATACACATTCCACATAGAAAATTATATGTGTTATAGTGGGACTCGAATCATGCATGCCTGTTCATTAGGTGAATGCTCTAACCACTACACTATTGACTTTAACGTTGATTCCACATGTGCTTTTCTATTTGGATGATTTTGATGTGTAAGCTATGCTAAGCATGGGGTGGTGATGTGCAAACACACTTGCTCTTCGCTTACACTTTCAATAATGATGCAATACAAATGTAAAATAGGGACACAGGGGAATCTAATTGTGATAGTTCTAGGGGCGGGGATCAACATTCCACTACGTGCTTGTGTGTTTACTACTTTGAGTTTATTTCAGTGTTTGTGTACACTCTTGTATGCTTAGCATACATTTCAGTATCCATGGACACTGACTTAATTGCTTACTATTAGAGGCAGGCTCTAATAGCAAGCATAGTAGGTTGTGCAACTGTGGGTGCATGTTTACACCTCCGTAGAGCACTTAAGCATGCCCCCTGCACTCGCACACATTTCCTGTGCAAGTCGAGGGTGCAGCAGCGCGCCCTCGTACATATTCATATGGCGCTGATGCACCATCTGTAAGGAGGATGCTCGGTGCAAGGCTAACACCATCCTTGCGCCGAGCTTCATGAATCCGGGGTATATCAATTTAATTTAGACTGAATTAATTGTTTTTAACAATTCTGAACTGAAATAATCGGCATGCAATTAAAGGAATATAACCCAAAAATTCTTACTTTTCCAGCACTGCATGTATCTGTCCAGACTAAATGTTGGTATTATCTTGTTAATATTATTAATAAACATCCATTAATTCATTCACTCTTTTATAGCCACTTTATCTAGTTCAGAATCAAGGGGAATCACAATTTGTTCTACCACTCTTTGAGTGCAAATCAGAGAAAATATCTTGAATAAGATGCAAGTCTACATCAGCAGTTACACATTCACACACACACACACACACACACACACACACACACACACACACACACACACACACACACACACACACACACACACTTGTACATGGCATGTACCTATAAACAATTTGGAAGATTACCAAATCACACACAGTATGTCCTTGAGATGAGCAGCAAAATGGAGCATCCATTTAAAACCTACCTGAGCACAGGGAGATCAAGAAGTCTCCACAAAGAAGGTATCCCATACAGGAACAGAACTGCATAACCAAGCATTGTAATGCAGCAACATTGACTTGAGGTGCCATACTATCACCCATTATCATTGCAGTACCATATTATCACCCGCTATCATTATTTCTGTCATTGTGTTTTTTTTTGTTTTTTTGTTTTTTTAACATAAGGTCTGAAATTTTAATTTAATTATATCTGATAGTTCTTTAATTGTATCACAATTGAGATATGTATGCACATTTGTGTGATGGGAGTGGTTGCACTAAATGTGTTACAGAAGTCCAGCAAGCAAATTTAGCTCACTACAGAAGAGTGATTTATCTATGTGTTTTTGCAGTCACATCTTACTGACATCTGTAGGCATCAAATATTGCTTGTTCATATTTGCATTAATAATTCCAAAATTGTGATAAATACAAAGCATTAAAGGATTTCTTCTTACAGTTTACACA
The DNA here is from genome assembly GCF_019279795.1 of Protopterus annectens. Taxonomy (NCBI): domain Eukaryota; kingdom Metazoa; phylum Chordata; order Ceratodontiformes; family Protopteridae; genus Protopterus; species Protopterus annectens. The sequence continues at coordinate 1,367,778,896 of NC_056733.1, forward strand.
CTGTACAAATGTATTGATATTTGACCTATGTTAAGTGCAAGTAATAAGATTTTAACTTTTGTTCATATAATATATATTTACATTATAATAAATTTCATGTATTTCTAAATAGCTTGACAAAAAAGTAGCGCAGACAGCACTGTTTAGCCTCATATGATAACTCTCAGCTGGATGATCAACCTGCTGATGACATTATGTGTGCAACTTAAAAGGTTCCTGAAACTGTATATGTTTATAAAATATTATAAACTTAATAGTTACTCCCCTTGATTTACTAATCTTCCATGCAGGACTAGCTTAGTCCTGCATGGAAGTGACCGTTTAGGCGAAGGATTGCAGCGCGCCTTGCATATTAATGATGCGCACTGCCCGAGCTCCTAGGCTTACATAGAGCGTGTAGGAGTGCAAGGGGTGTGTCTGAGAGCAGAGCTCTCAGAATAAACATGCCCTCTCATTGCAGAACAGCAGAAAGGGGAATGCAATGAGTGAGACTGCTCACAGGTGACCGCATATCCCTACCAACAATCAGGTCTATAATAAATCATCGAACACTTACAAAAGTGAACCTTGATTTATTGACCTCATGTATAAAGTGGGGAACTTTGCCCCCCACACCCCCCAACGTGGGGGCTGTGCCCCCCCCCCACACCCCCTACTTAAATATACCAACTCCGAGATTGCACTACAGTGACGAAAATGGCAAAATAACGGACGTGGCCAAGCAATTTCTTTCCCAGGGAAGGAATTCGCTTATATGCCGCTTCGTCATTTTGCCTTTTCATCTTTTCAAGTTTGACCAAGACACATTTGAAAGAATGTGTCTTCAGTCATCTAATAGGGACCCCAACAGTCCCCCTTGTGTATAACAGCAACAGAATAGAGAAATATGAAGAAACCTTTTATTTTTTTTTTAACAATCCAATTACAGCGAACCATAGGTGCGTGGGTGTGCCTATCACTTAGCTATGGTTAAAGCAACTTAAAAGGCTGAAGAGGATAATAAGGAAGATATATACAAATGAAGCATAAGAGCAATAGTGTAGTGGACAGAGCATTCACCTTACGAGCAGGCATTCCTGGTTTGAGTCCCACTAAAGCACAACCAATTTTACATGGCAAAGCATGTTATGACCAATATTGTTGTTGCATAACCCACTAAACAACATATATTTATGAACTGGAGTACTGCAGTAAATGCACATGTGAGGTGCCAGTGTCATAATGAATAAGGGATTAGTAAGCAGGTCTAAGCACCAATAAGCAGTAGTAAGCATATTTAAGCACTAGTACGTAAGAGTAACCCCGTTTGCATGGCGGTAAGCAATGCCTACACCGGCTAAGCAATTCTGAAGCTAACTCTCTGTAAGCAGATGTAACAGCAGGTTAGCAGTGCTTACCATTGCGCAAATCCGCTTACAACTGCTCAAAAGTGCCTTAATCACTCTGTATCCAACGTCCCTTGTTCTGCCCATCAACAAAATAAGCAGCCATGGAGGTCTGAAACTCAGGACCCTATACAGCAGTAAGCCCAGAAGTGAGGTGTAATTATAATAAAGTGTTGAAGTCCCCAATAAAACACAAGGACCCAACAGAGTGTATGTACACATTAATCGTGGATACCAGACATACATATAAGGTGTAATGAATAATAACACAATGCCAAAAATGCATTATAATGAAAGTCTAATGTAAGCAACGCCAAGCATTGCACAGGCCAGCTTAGGAGGTGTGAGCAATGTGTAGACCAGCTAACTCATTGTGCCCAGTGGTATACCCCTTCAAACAATGCCAACCTTAGGTAAGCAGGTTTGCCCATAGCCTAACCTTTTCAAAACCGGCCAATCATGGAAGAGTGCAGGAAATCTGCCCTACTTAAACCCAAGAGGTGGAAATACATCTCATAACTGGTTGTAGCTTCCCCTTGCAGGCACTATGGCAGTAAGAGGAGAAGGAGTGCACTTCCGGGTGCAGCACTGATGCATCTAGGAGTCCAAGATCATGGCAGGAATCCTAGTTAAAGACCATGCACAGAGACTGGTGCAGGGCCAGTACCAGGGCTACCAATTATAAGGCAGAGGCCTGGGATCGTCTCGCCCACAAGCTCACCAACACCACTGGAATACCCTCAACTGGTGAGCAGGTCAGGCAGCACTATGTCGACTTGAAGTGGCAGAAAGGGGACCTCTTGGAGGAGGGCTCCAAGAGGCTAGAGCATCAGGGGATGTTCCAGACGTGTGTAAGTATCACAACAGTATGTGTGTAATAATTGCCAGCTTAGGTATATCATGGATAGGTATGGCTAAATATTCTTCTTATGCCCCCCACAGCTGCAAAGGAGCGGGCTGCAAACAAGGAGGCCCACATCAGCCACCTGGCATGGTTACGATGCGAGGCAGGTCAGTAATGCTCATGCTTTTACTGTTACTGTCATAGGAAATAAAAATAAAAGTAGTAGAAAATTAATTGCTAGTATAAAACCTGTATTGTTCAAGGCAAGTACTGCATACACTAGAGAATATGGCAAGAAGAGTCTTGTATTGTTTGTATGTCAATAAACGTGTAATTACCTGACAAAACAGGTCTAACTGCTTGATTGCATGTGTATATTCTGGTATCATATGGTAATATAGATCTGCAATCATGTAATAGTACTATGGCATTAAGCACTGTTATCCACACCATGCACCATAAATTGAATGTGTAGGAATGCCTGTATATGACAGGTGTAATCCCCAGAACTGAGAGACACATAGACAGTAAACAGGGAAAATGGAGACAAGAAAAACTGAACAGCACATGCAACTGAGATGTGAACTGTTGTTTTTTAGTACACACAGCCACTGTTCGAATCCCACCAGTGGTATTAGTCTGCATACAGAATCATACCCCGCAACTGTACAGATATGTCCAGAATGTCTATGAAAGTGGCCCATATCTATTGCATATCAACCTGTTCCTCTGGGAAATCAGTAGGATGATCCCAGACGTATAGGCAGCAAACAGGAAATACAACTGATTGACACACATCTATGACAACAAACCTGGCACACTAGCAACTCCCCAATACCTTGTGTGACTAAGAAGCCACATATGTCCCATTTATACCTCAACTTGTTAAGCTCTGGTCAGAGTGTGTACAGTAACAGAGTGAGATGTATGTGCATAATAGTAATGTAGAACTTGCTTCTGTGTGTGGGAACATTCAGGTAATGCTAATAAACATTCCTCCCACAGGTCTATCAGATACCAACACTGTGCCCAGAAATACAAGAATGATATGTAGTTCCTATGAATAATGAGGTATTACACATCACTGTCGCCATACTGTCCTATAACATATAACTGTCTAGGATATCTGTATAAGAGTGTTGTTATACAAGGTCAGAATGCATAACCACAGGGGATTAATAAGACAGAAAACAGATTGGAGATATACAGCAATATCAATATAGCAGACACAACTGTGATGGACAGTGTTTAAGTTGTAGCAGACACAGCCATGATCTGAATCCTGAGAGTGGAGTTAGACTGCATACAGATTCATACCCCACAACTGTACACATGAGGCCTGAATGCCCAGTGTATGTGCCCATATCTTCTGCCTGTCCCCCTGTCCCCCTGGTAAGTCTGTGGGATGATCCCAGATGTGTAGCCAGCAAACAGGGGATGCAAGTGATTGTCAACCATCATGAGAACACACCTGTCACTGTAGCAAGCCCCAAAACTGTTAGGAGAGTAATAGTCCAAGTTTTTCCTATCTACACTCCCATGTTGTCAAGCTGTGACTAGAGTGTGTACAGTAACAGACTGAGATTTATGTGTATAATACTAATGTGTAATCTGGACTTTTATGTGGCAACAGTCAGGTAGTGCTAACAAATATTGCTCCCACAGGTACGTTGGATATGAACACTATGTTGAGAAATACAGACCAATATAACTTGTACTGGTACTGTCCATCCTGGTATTGTAGGGGATTGTGAGTGTTGCAGTTTCTCTGAATAATAAAGTATCACTGGTCACTGTCACCAACACTGTGCTACATAATATAACTGTGTAGGAAAGCATGTATATGTGTGTCAGGTCACTAAAGGTGGAGGGCAATATTCTAGATATGTCCAGGCACACCAGCATGTGGTCAACACATGGCCAGAGACTGTGCAGAAAGAGTTGGATAGCATAGTGCAAAATATTAACCTGGAATCCGGGCATAAGTGTACAAACAGTTAGTTAATGTTAACAAACATTCCCCCCACAGGTATACCAGGTAAGAGGTGAAGCAGGTAAAACTGGTTCATGTGTAATGATGACGACAGCCATATCAGTGCCCAAAATAAGGCTATAGGGTAGTGTAGTAAGACTTGTAAGGTACAGATAACAGTGCTAAATAGGAAAGTAATGTAGACTACAGGAATATACTACTTGTTAATTGACATCTTTCCCCTCCCCACCTTATCTCTAACAATAATCAACATACCCACCCCAACTGGTATGTAATGACTCTGATAATGTTCAGTTGTTTGATAAATATGTTAGTAGTTCCCATGCATGTGCCATATTGAATTATTCCAACATTGTTGGCATGGTGCCATCAACATACCTGCATGCTGTTCTTATTACCATTATGGTCCCATATATTCTTGTGTTTTGTTTGCTATGCAACTGTTCCATATCTGGTGTCTGGGTTAATGGGAATATCTCTGCATGCTGTTATACCTAACCCTGGAATGTGCTAACTATTACTAACCCATATATGATAATGAAATCTAAACACTATAGCATGCTTGGGAAGGCCATTCCCAGCCGACCCACCTGTCCCACCTCAGCTGGACATGGCACCTGGCACCAGCATGGTTGGGGCCCATCCCCAGACCTTCCTGTCCATTGGTCCCGCACCATCTTTGGGTGTAACTGCCTCAGGGATGGGACTGCCCCCCCTGGGAGTGGGCTAGACAGGCACCTGTCACCCATTGACAGGTCGGGGCCGTGGTGTACAGATAGATCAACGAGCAGTTCGATGATCTTCTATGCCAGCTCAAGGACCTCGTGTTATGATTAGAGAGTCAGCCTGGCTCTTTGGCTCAGCCCCAGCACAGCCACCTTTGGGGCTGTAAAGGTGCAGTGGTGACTGCCCATGGGTGGGCATCTCAGTCCCACTGTTACCACTAGGGGGCTTGTGGGCTTCCAATATCCCAACACCCCTCCCCATCAAGGTTTTTACCCCCCACATGTGTCATATACTGCCCCTGTATGCATCTTGTGTTTCTTGTCTGTTAATCTACCTGACCTACTTCCCCAAATATACCTACTAACCCTCCCCTTCATCCCACACTCACCTGAAAAAAAGAAAAAAAGGGCACTCTGTTCCCACACAAAATCTCGCCCCATACATAGCTTTCCATTTTGCACATGTGTCCACTGTACAGATGTAATCTGGTCTTAATTGGCATCACAACTTATTATTGTTGTCCTCACCCCTCTCCCAGGGGTTTGAGTGCCCAAATCTACCTCCAAAGTCAGTGTATATGCACAGCTGTTGCTGTAGTAGAAATGGGAAGCTATGGGCGTTCCCTACACCCTTCCTGCAACTTCCTAACTATTTTCCCTACTGTCTTTCCCTCTTTGTGCCTCTTTTTTACCACTTTCCTATCAACCCTTTTTTCTTATCTTTTAAAGAAATTAGCATGGGGGAAAGCAGGAGTAAGCACTTTTAAGCAGCAGTAAGCAGGTCTAAGCCTGTTTGCATGGGGGTAAGCAATGCCTACACTGGTTAAGCAATTTAGAAGCTAACTGGGTATAAGAAACTGTAACCGGAAGTTAGCAGTGCTTACCTCTGCGCAAACCTGCGCAAACCCGCCTACAACTGCTTTAATGTGCCTTAATCATGCTGTATCCACTGGCCCATGTTCTGCCCAGCAACAAAATAAACAGCATCTGCAAGGCTCGAGCCCAGGACCCTACACACCATAGACAAAGTGATTTACCACTAAGCCATGCTAGATATACATAACCCTGATGATTTCAAAAACATATCATCCAGCCCAGTAATTAAACAGTGCAGAGAATGTAGTCCAACATTTAGATGTGTGTGTGTGTAAATATATTAATATCTAAACAGATACAACATATCTATATATGTGTGTGTGTGTGTATATATATATATATATATATATATATATATATATATATATATATATAAGAAATATATATGAACATATATTCATGCGAATGTCTACATCAACACATATATATGTCTACACCTATATGTCTACATATACACAGTAAGTATATGTAAGCAGATATATATCTATGTAGGTATATACAGACATAGTTATAAATATGCAAGCAGATATATATATTCATATAGGTATATATGGATATACAGGTGTAGATATCAGTGGGAGAGTAACTAAATAATATATGTTCACATGCACCATTAATTGGGTTAAGAGGCCCCAAATGATATACGTCTTGTACGAATTGGTATACCCCCCACAGCCAAACAAGTCCGCCCTGCAATACACCACCAAGTGTTGCAGATCCCATAACCAGGTTCTGACATGTCATGGGCACAAGATGTTAACAGTACTACATCCCACCTCTATGATGTCAGGCTGGTATTGGTAACATACCATGCAGTGCAGTCTGGCTCCCAAAGGAAATGTAAAATGTGGAAGCTATCAACATCCCCAGGATACATATACACAGACACATGTATATATATATATATATATATATATATATATATATATATATATATATATATATATATATATATATATGTGTGTGTGTGACTAAACATTCACTCGCAGAGATATGTACAGTAAGATACTTATGTAGTAGGTGCCCACAATATGGAACAGCCATTATGCCTACAGTTAACACCCTAACAACTGCACACTGGATGAGCCACCCATACAAATGACATTTGCTGTCTGCAACATATACCTACAGAGAGGCCATAGGATAAAACACCACACACAGGTTTGCAGAAATGGAATACCCTTATTTGTGTACTATTACACATGTATATGCCATGTCACACAGCTGTTCAGACACTGACATCCCTATCAACAGAGTAATGCAACTGTGAAACAGTTATACTAATACAGTAGTCTGGAAAGGTCCAGAACGGTTGCTGTCCAGACCAAGCCCTCCAAATCGTACAATAGTAAAGACAGACTTGGCCACAGGATACCACACAATCAACAGTAAGTGATGCAGGTGTGTAGTCCAGCAGCCTCTATCTACACTCTGTACACAATGACTAGGTGGTAAAGACCTCAGTTGACCAAATGAGATGTAACTGTTACATAACAAGGCATGATTGACGCCATCACAGGCACACTGGCAAACAGAACAGTCTGTATGGCAGGAGGCAGTAGGCCTGCAGTAACCCACTTTATGTAAGTAATGTCATGATAGGTGAAATGTATGGTACTGTACATACAGATACCTTAAGGCAGCTCACCCCTGATACCTCCACATTTTGTAACAGCCTAATTTATGTATGGTGCATCCCCCCATACTCAATAATATGGGGCCCTAAACCATTGTTACATACACTGGTCACTGGAGTGCATATAGGCACACATGTATTGTGTAAGTGAAACCCACACATATATGGTCCCAGCCCCACCGTATGTGTGGGGGAATACAACCGCAGTGGACTGCTGGCAGGAATGGCAGTGTGGTATACGTATATGTGCATATGTATCACTATCTGTATATGTGGCGACATATAATGCTCTGTATATGTATATATCTGGGTGTGTATATGCATATCTATGTACATATACACACCCATCTATATATGTCAATATGTACATGTGCAATTATCTATATAGATATCTGGATAATCATATGTACATATATATTCGCCATATGTCCTGAATATGGGGTGTAGCCCTACGTCAGCCCCTATAGTCCCAACTTTGTAGTGCAAGGGGATGTCAGGTATGTATAGCGGGTATATTAGTAGACTATTGCTACTGTAAATAAGATTGTCTTCACAGACATGATGTGTGTGGGAGGTCACATCTGCTTTTCACATGTCCGCCATTGGCTACTGACAGACATCCTAAGGACATTATAGTACAGTATCGCTGCAAGCACGTAATGCTCCTGTGGACTACAGCAGAGATTTTGGCCAATAGATGTGGACATTCTGACACACTCTGTACAGTCCAGAGATATACACAGAACCCCTTAGTGCAGAACATGTGGACCAAGCCTGACAATATGGATGTTAACAGCCATGTAGATGGGTATAACACATAATGTCTGGTATACATTAACCCCCATAGGTTATGCATTCACACACCCCTGTCTGTCCTGACACATAATAACTGCTGGTACAGAGGTGCCATGGCCACATACTACCCACTAGATATTGACATACATCTGTACAGCATCCGACCGCTCTGTCTGACATACATGACTGTTAAGGGAAGCCTGGCAGCAGTACATCTGGCAAGTATCTGGACATGACATCTCACTGGGTAAGTACACTAAGCTGCTAGGCATGTAACAAAGCACTGTGCAGGCTGCAGGCAGACATGATCAACACTGGCCTACATCTCCTATGGGGGAATGCACATGTACCTGCATATATAGCAGGCTCTACAGGCATGTCACAGTGCAGGGTAAGATACACCTGTGTGAAAGTGCATAACTACAACCAATGTGAACACAGCCACAGCCACATATGGTAAGCTAGCATAATATTACAGTATATGGACTATCTGTCCAACACCATCCTCATATGTGGCACTCCCACACTAACCCTACGTATACTGGGCCGCTACACAGTGTGGCCTGATGCCTGTCTGTGGTATGGGACATGAGTGCGTGTATGGTCCTACAAATATGTAAGCCAATACGGTAACGTACAGTGGAGCAGCATGTAACATCAGATAGGACGGGACCTAGAATGATGACATCTACCACAGTCTGTACACAGGCCAAGGAACATATTAAGAATACACACACTGTCAACATTCACCATAAGTGCACAGACCTCAATACTGTACAAGCAGCCACAGAATGTGCAAGTTATGTCATCAAATATAACCCCTACTGTACATAACATGTATAGCAGTCTGATATCTCAATGGCTTGTTATCAGATATGATGACACTAATTATGGTGTACAGCACATATGCACCTCTTAATGCATGACATATGTACAAAGAGTTGTGGCTGGAAGCACATACACAGGGCCAATATTGACATGTTGCTGTGATAATATCATGCATTTACTGTTGTAACAGGGTTTGTCGCAACATATATCCTATGAGCGATATGAAGTCAGTAACTGTCACGGCTTCCACCATCTACAGACTGCAATTCTCACACTACCTTCTGCCATTCACAAATACATGCTCTGTGGGTAACACATGAAGCCAAAGTCAACACACACTGCCCAGTCTGCAGATGACCCTACATATGGGGAGTCCTCATAAACATAGAACTAACATTGCAGGTATTAATACATGTAGGACAGCCATATCCACACACACCCTGTTAAACCAACATTACTCCGAATGCAGTATAGCAGCACTTATAGTCTGTAGTCAGGTCAGGCACATCCCCCTCCTGTGTGTTGGCCTGTTTCCATAGTGTATGTTGTCAGAGGTAAATCCCCAATCCATCTGAGATGCTGTTTGCCAAACAGATCGAGTTCCTGCTCGCAGTGAATGAAAAGGCCCAACACCAACATGATGTTTCTAGATATTGGAGTGTGTTTCCATGCAATTGACTATGGGAATGTTACCACAGCTTTTCCACATGCAATCAGCTAGGGGAGGGCTGCAATTCATGCAAAGGCCATCGGGTGATCATAAGCATTACATAAAATACACATGCTGATGCCTAAGCAAAGCAGGTGTAGGTCTCCACATCCACCAGTAAGGGAGTGAGAGAGGCAGACAGAGGCAAAGAAAAGTCAGGGAGGTGTGGGAAATTAAAACTTAAGCACAGGATATCAAAGCCCTGAAGACTATGTAGTGCTATCACAATTCTATGCAGTTCATGAATGTGCAACATAGGTTACCTGTTGTGGAGCCCTCAGAAAATATATGTGATTGTGAGTGACATCTGCAACAGGATGGTAGCTATATGGTAGGTGATGTACATGTGCCTGTCCACATGAACAGGTGCCAGCGTCAACACATCCACACTCTCACAGGGACGCACACACAGTGACACACGTGGCAGGGCCAGGATTACAACTCATCACTAGTGAGATTGCCACAACACATTACTGTGCAGGTATCACATGCACCACATAGGTCATATGGAGGTTATATAGGCAAAGGGTATGGGGAGGTGTCTGATATCAGACAGCATGCTTCAGTATGCCAATGTGGGTTGTAATGAGTGTGGGTGTGATCATACACATCATACAACACACACACAAACACATAGAGTGCCAGTACTGACATGCATGGGTGCATTTCTGCATGGCTGTGTGGTGGTCGACTGTGCCAGTTGGCTATACAAGGCTAGGTGATGGGTATACCTTGGCATCAGGCCACATGACAATAGTCTGCATTGTGGATCAGGGCTGTAGCTTCTGCATTTACCCACACAGGTGGGTATTGTATTCCCCATCCAGTCACCTGGGTGCTATTGTGTATGGCCAATGCTGTGCACCGCTTGCCATGTATGTGTTCCTTAGTCCATGACATGGATGGTGCCTGGGATGAGCACACCTCCCACATGCATGTATAGTGACATGTGGGACTGTACCTGGGGTGTCTGGTCCATGTTGTGTACACAGATTATCATCAGATGTGCCAGTCTTGGCCACCTGTGGTTGGAACTGGTAATGGACAGCAGGTTTACCCTGCACCTACATTGATAGCATGCTAATGGCATTTCTTGTGTGAGTGACATCTGTCCATACAGGGCATGTTTTCAGGCATGGTATGTCCTTTGTGGGTCACATGTGATGGCACCACAGGTGTTGCAGGTGTCCAGTGGGGAACATGGGGAAGGTGCACTGTCTGCATGTACGTGCCTATTGGACAGATGGACAGGATGCCATGCCCTCTGTAGCCCACTGCAATCACTCCATAGTTACTATCAGTGGCCAATATGCAGTGTACTACCCACATATTGGCTGTTGGCTAGGCATGTGTGTGTATGTGTGTGTGTGTGTGTGTGTGTGTGTGTGTGTGTGTGTGTGTGTGTGTGTGTGTGTGTGTGTGTGTGTGTGTGTGTGTGTGTGTGTGTGTGTGTGAGGCATGGTTTGAGAGTGTGCTCTGGGTAATACTGGGGTTGCTAACTTTGATTGCCTTGCCTTGATGTCACATGATTGGTATGGAATTACACCCCAGCCTCTCAGCTGTTACACATCTGTTATCCCTGTACGGTGGACATGGTGATATATACCAGCACCTCCATATAAAAAAATTGCAAAACCTGCTCCACATTGGGCCCCGGTGTCACACACTCATACCCACCTCCACACAGTATATGAGTTACACACACACACACACACACACACACACACACACACACACACACACACACACACACACCTGTCATGTCTGAGAGTAGAACTCCTACCTAACTAGTTTATTACACTACAATGGAGATTACTGGAGTACCCCTTCCCCAAGGTGTATCTCACATTGGATGACATCAGCAGGATTGCCAAAGTAGAATACTCAAATTGCAGTGAGTGTGGCTAGGCTAAAATGCATTGCTCCCTACACAGACAGTGACACACACAAAAAACATCCACAACTGACATGTGTGGGTATAGAACCCCTAACAGAGGTCTATATCACACTACAGCATGGAGCTGTTATAGGACACATGACAAGGATTACTGAAGAACTCCTTCCCCAAAGGTGTATTTCACAATGAATGACATTAGCTGGATTGCCAAAGTAGGGCATTTGAAATGTACTGAGTGTGACTAGCCTAAAATGCGTTGCTCCCTACACAGACATTGAAACATACACAAAACATCCAGAACTGCCATGGGTGGGAAAATAACCCTAACAGAGTTCTATATCACACTACAGCAGTATGCAGTCATGGCATACACTACAGAGATTACTGGGCTACAACTTTCACAGAGGTGTACTTCTAGGTGGATGACATCAGCAGCCTTGCCAAAGTTGAGGATTTGAATTGTGGGGAGTGTGACTACCCTAAAAAGCATTGCTCTCTACACAGCCAGACACACACACAAACACACTTGCCAGATTTTGGATTAGAATGCCTACCTAACTAATTTATCACACTGCAGCAATATGCAGTTACAGGAAGTGCTACATAGATTACTAGGCTACAACTTTCCCAGAGGTGTATTTCTCGGTGGATGACATCAGCAGCCTTGCCAAAATTGAGCATTTGAATTGTGAGAGTGTGACTACCCTAAAAAGCATTTTTCTCTACATAGACAGAGTCAGACACACACACACACACACACACACACACACACACACACACACACACACACACACACACACACACACACACACACACACTTGCCAGGTCAGAGATTAGAACAGCTACCTAACTAATTTATCACACTACAACAGTACACAGTTATAGGATGCACTATGGAGATTACTGGGCTGCAACCTTCACAGAGGTGTATTTCTAGGTGGAGGACATCCGCAGCCTTACCAAAGTAGTGAATTTCAATTGTAGGGAGTGTGACTACCCTAAAAAGCATTGTTCTCTATACAGACAGACACTTGCCAAGTCTGTGATTAAAACTCCTAACTAGTTTATCACACTATAGCAGTACACAGTTATGGGATGCACCACAGAGATTACTGGGCTACAACTCTCCCAAAGGTGTATTTCACAGTGAATGACCTCAGCAGGCTTGTCATAGTAGGGCTATGGGGAGGGCAGTGTGTGTGCATGGGCCATAACCCATTCATCTAGAGGTTGACACAGCACATGCGGGCACACACAGGGTCATATTTCATGAGGTACGTGTATACAGATGCTAGATGACACCTTCCTTGTACAGTCTTGTTGCACAGTTAGCACGTGCACCACATAGTCTGTACTGCTGACAGATACTGGTAGCTAGTATCTACAGTGAGTGACATCTGAACCTCATGTGGTTGTGGCCCTTTGTCTGTGTGCTGGGTAGGACAGGATTGGATGGCTCCTTGTCACAGTCATCTTCTTCCACACATCTATGTATGTCTACCTTTGGCTTATTATAGTGTGGTGTCCTTAGATATATGTCTGTATTCCTGTCCACTGTGTGTGCAAAGCATGTGTGGTGCATACTGAGGAGTGCCTGCACTAACATCTCTGTCTGCCAGTTATGTCTGGTCCACTGGTGTTTGCAGACAGGGCCTTCTTGTGTTTACATGTGTGAGCATGACCAGTATGCCCATCTGTATTGAATGTGTGGATCAAGTCCAGTTAGTCTGTATTGCAGTGCTGACCTATGTGATGTACACCTACAGGTAGCATACCATTTCTGCAGGGTGTCCGTTGATCACATGGCATTGACTGTTACTACATTTCTATGTAGGATGGGGTGGGACACACCTGATTATTTCTACATTTCTGCACAGGCTTTGGGGGGGCACACCCAACTATTACTACATTTCTACGTAGGATGGGGGGCACACTTGACTATTTCTACATGTCTACATAGGATGGGGGGGCACACCTGCCTGTTACTACATGCTTATGTAGGTTGGTGGGGGGCAAACCTGACACTTGTACACATTTGCTATGACTGTACTGGTATGTCAGGTACTCCATTTCATTCTGTAGTCTTACGTATCATGCTGCCAAAAGGCATACCAGTGTACTACAGATCTTAGCTTTTATTTACCTACATATTAGTTTTAGACTTCCTACCCATCACAACTGACATCCCACTGCCTGACCTGCTGTTGTCTTTCTGTGTAGGCCTGGGGGGGAGGTTACCCATAGGCATCATTCAGAGGCCATAGCACAGCCTTTGTTTGTGTTTGTCTACACCTGGTGTCCCAGTATTGAGGGTGGTGCTGCAGGGCTGTCTATGTCAGATGCACATAGTACACTCCCTACACAGGTAGTGTAATGTTTGGCATCCCTTTTACTGTAGGTGAGAGTCGGAGAGAGTTGCCATTTCCTGGGTCCCTCCTGTGTCAGTGTATGTGCTATGCATTGCCTCTTTGCTAAGGCCAGGGCATACTGGACATACCTCCTTCTACCTACTGGGGAAGGCTCAAGTTGTTTCTTCTCTGAGTCACTCTGCACCTGTGCAGGACTGGGCAATGGTGGGGGGCTGTGTGGCCCTGCCCTGTGCTGTTCCTGCTGCAGATGTTTCTGCAAGATCATATTGTGTAGCATGGCACATACGAGGACAATTTGGATACATGTAGCTGGGGAGTACTGCAAGGTTCCACTGAATGTGACCAGGCACCAGAACCATGACTTGAGCATCCCAAACACATGCTCTACTATAATTCTGGTCTGTGCATGTGCCTCATTATGAAGTTATTGTTCGGGTGTATGTGCTTTTCAGATGGGTGTCATCAGCCACGGCTCCAGTGCATATCCAGCATCCCCTACTAGGTGACTGCCAGGGATGTCCCCACTGGCAAATCTCTGGTACAGCTGTGTCAGATGCCAGATGTGGGAATTGTGACAGTTTCCAGGGCAGCCAGCACACACATTCATTATTATGCCCTGGGCATTGCACATTACCTGGCAGTTGATGGAGGGGAAGCCCTTCTGGTTGATGTAGACCCTGCCCCGCTCACTGGGTGGTGCTTTGATGCATATGTGCATGTAGTCTAAAGCACCCACAACCTTAGGGTATTCTGCTATTTGGTGGAACAGAGCATATTGCTGGCCAATGCCTCATGGGTGTTGGGGAAATATACGTGCTCACCAACATGTGCTGACATGGCATCCAGGAACTGGTGGAGTACCCTGGATGCTGATGCCTGTGAGATCCCCATCATATCCCCAGTTGACCTTTGGAAGGTACCTGTAGCTAGTATTCTTAGGCCTACACATACCTTGGTATCCACTGGGATGGGATCCCCTCTATTAGTTCTGTGTGTGAGGTGTGGCCGGCACCGCTCAACAATTTGCTGTAGGTGGTCCCTGTCCACCCTATAGCACTTCACTATCTCCAACTCATGTAGCCCCTGGTAGGTTACTCTGGGTCTGTACACTCTTCTCTGTCTCCTCACTGTGTGTTGGTCAACGTCATTCACATCCTCACCACCCTCAGCCTCTTCCACAAGTTGTTGTATGACAGCTATTGCAACCCCTATCATTTTGCTGTTGTGAGAGTTAAAAGTTCCCTGTTTGTTTACACCGGTGGTGCAGAGTGTGGGAAAAACCAGAGCAGAAGATGTTTGCATAGTTTAAAGTAGTGTGCTGGGCTGGGCTGGTCTGCTGCCTGTGTAATTGGCTGATTCTGATACATTTCACCTACCAGCTATGTTAGTTCTCCTTGATTAGCTTCCTACTGCTGTTTTCCCTTCCCATTGCCTTCCTGTTTAAGCTCAGGGGCGTGCCGCGCAAAGACAGTGCTCAAATGTGCACAGTGCTACTATTTCCTGGTTTAACTTTGGTTTTCTGCCTTTAAAACCCGGTGCATGGCGCACACACCTGCTTATGCATTGTAAAGAGTGCTAAGCAGGTTTAGACACACCCCTTGCTTAGCTGTGCTAAGCTAGGAGCAAACCTAAGCCACAGGGCTACAATCCACTTACAGTATGCCTGACACACACCCCCATGATGTCACCTAACTCCTAGGCTTGCACCAAGCTATTCCTACTCTTACACTGTTGGGACCTGACTCACATGCTGGGGAAGACTGGGATTCACTATCCTTCCCCTCATTTGCATAGGATTGCACACACTGAGCCTCCCCCCTTAGTAGCCACTACTCACTGGCCATGTTGTCTTCTGACTACCATTGACTTGCATGGCAGAATATTGATTTAAGTCAGAATGCTTAATTTAGGTTCATTTTGTTATTCCCCCACGATCCCATTTGCATGCCACTGCCCTATGCTTAAACATCTGAGATCAGCTAAAAAAAATAAAAGTTGATTTTTTAATTTATTTTACTGTTTGCAATGCCAATGGCCTTTTACTTGGCCTTTGGCATGCTTACTACTTGATATCCAGCCTTTATTTGGAGCTGTCACAGCCCCGTTTTGGATTTTGCAGAAATGTACTTGGTTACTAACCAAGTACATTTCTGCAGATAGCACTAGTTCTGCACGGACAGTTGCAAGCTTCCTGGATTACAAAATCACCTCATTTGTATAGATTTCTCCTGCAAATGGGGTGATTTGAATTCAAGGGCTTAGTCCATGCAGGATTAGTGCAGGAGCGCTCGTGCACGCCCCTGCAGGCTGTTCCTGGATCGCACGGCAGACATATTGCCTGTTGGAACTCCTGCACAGATCTTGCACACCATGCAAGCTTTAGAGAATCTGGGGGCTATGTTTACTCTGACGTATAAAATCCAGTTTAAGACCTAGTTCCTAAGGAATGCCACCTCTATAAAAAGAGTTTGTGCTGAAAATTTGTCAGTTACACTTCTTTATTAAGCTTATGGTTCCAGACATGAACATTTATTTGAAATGTGAGGACGTACTTTGATTTTTATCAAAAAAATTATAGACTCCGCCCATTGGAATTTACCATGCAAACTTGCAGAGCTCCATTGAAGGGAATGAGTTAAAAATTCATGGTTTTCTTATTTAAATTCATATCTAAATGCATGTGCTCATAAATCAGTAAGAAATAATTGTGGCTTGAAATCACAACTGAAGCATCATCAAAATGTACACATATATACACAAAAAGATAAATACAGTTTATTTATCATCTTATGTGAAATGGAGACAAATGATACATATCATTCCAAACCACAAGGTTCAATATTCACATTCACTGTGAGCAACTTGCCTACAAAAGCCTACCTCACAGCCATGGCACAGCAATATTGAAAGTGAAATTGATCTAATGTAAAGGTACAGAATGATGCTTATGAATAAATGGCATATATTTGCAGGTTGACTATTTTGAATGTAAGACAAATGTAAATGACAATAGATAATTTGCTGAAAATAATATTATTTGCTCTTTCTCCACCTCTCTCATTTTCTCTTTTCATTTGCCTTTCAAACCCTCTATGTGTGAGGCCACCACTGTGTTGGCAGTAGTTAAAAACAAATTAAATCATACCCTGGCTAGACAAATGCAAAGAAAATGGCCTTTGACATCCATCTCCTGCTGCTAGAAGAAATTAAAAAGGCTTTACATATTTCCAGTCAGATATAATACTCTTTTCAGATTATGATTGCAGGTTAAATAAATAAACATATCTTTTTGCCTTTGTAAAGGAAATTTAAGTCAGAAATGAATAGTTTTAATTCACGCATTAGGCCCTTGCTAGCCACATGTTAGACCTGTGGATTGTTGTTTTATACTGAGATTTATCTGCTTCTAGAAATTTTATACGTGTTGTGTACAGAAATTTTGATTGAAACTACTGAAGGTGTGCCATCTGTTTTCATGTCATTAATAATTATATTATATGAGCTGCCTTGCCATTTTACAAACAGTTTACATACACGGATTTAATCCTTTATTATCTCAGAAAAGTACTGTGACATGGTGATTAGCCATCTCATAATAGACTAGAGACAACCCTGTAAAACTACTGAAGATGAATATGGAACATGCAACCAAATTTCAGCAGTTCAACAAATGGTAACACTACATGACTATATGCAGTGAAATAAACATAATATGGTTTACCTTTACCTGAGCACAATTATATTATCTGTAAGTGATGGTATAAAAAGTTTTTAACCCCCCTGCAATCACAGGCAATAATGACTCCTGTGCAAAGATGTACACAAATGCCCTGTATAATCATCCTAGCAACTGTATAGACTCTGCTGTGCCTGAGCGGATTAAAACCAGGCCCTCCTAAAAAAACAAGCCACCTTCATGGACATCTAGTATAAACAGATTGCATAACAAAAGGAAGAAACTGATAAACAAGAACAAGAGGCAACTGCCTGTGCAGAGGAAGAATTCCCTCCACAGTTTGAACAAGCAAATCAAAAGTCTTGTAAAGTTCTCTAAAGCTAACTATGAAGCTAAAAATAGCATCCCTAGCCAAGGAAATCATAAGGCATTCTTTAACTACATCCAAAATCTAAAAGGGAGATCCCAGCTATATGCTGAATTGGTAGTAGATGGTACCACTCATAATATAAAGGAGGATATTGCCAACCTCCTTGCTGACAGATTTGGTTAGCTAATTGGCTCACCAACAGAATACATACTGTTAAGGTTAGTGACTCTACCTCTATCAGTAGACCCATCACCAGTGGTGTACTGCAAGGATCTGTACTGGCCCTTTAGTATTTGGAATCTATTTCTCTGAAGTCCAGGCTAAAGCAGACAGCCTTTGACTTACTAAATTTGCTGATGATTGTAAACTAGGTGCAATCATTGAATTCACCAATGATGTTAACATATTACAGGAGGGACTAACACAAAAAATGACTGGTGCCAAAGTCACTGTCTAAAACTAAATGCAAAAAAAGCACTATTATCCCATTTGGTAAAGCAGAATTCCCAATAATTACTATATCGACAACACCCCTCTATGTTCAAACCCAGTGGTGCAAGATCTGGGAACACAGGTTGATAGCAGTCTGAACTTTGACCACCAGGTTGCCACAGTGATAAGGAAAACCTTCTACATTGTGCATCTTATAAGTAAAGACATCACTTCCAGGTCTAAGGATGTTATAACCCCACTTTACTTGACCCTAATCAGACCAATAATAGAGTACAATTCTCCCTTCTGAATATATCTCACCAGATACCTGTAGCAACTGGAAAGACTACAGAGGTTTCTCATTAATAAGATACAGGGCCTCCAAACTATGACCTACATAGAAAGGCTGAAAGCCCTGTCATTGTATTCTGTGTCATATAGGCTACTGAGAGGTGACTTGTGCCTGGCCTACTGGGCAGTCTCTGACACCAACCTGATGAAAATGCTGCACGTGTGCAAATCAAATGTTACTACAGTCACTCACTCTAGGGATCTCAACCTTGCCACTGACATTAGCAGGACAAGCTGGAGAGAAAGGTATGTCTCCCAGATATTTTTGCTGCTTTGGAATAGACTTCCAATTCATGTGAAGCAGAGCTCCTCAATGACCCTATTCAAGAGCAACCTGGACAAATGGATGGGTGACCACAAATTCACCCCAGGAGTGGCACTCATGTCCCTCATGGACTGGGGTAGTTAGTGCTGATCTGTAAAGTACATCTATTTAACCAAGGGCAAAAGAGGCAACCCAGGATTAACATGGCTAGGCTTAAAAAGGCTCTAGGGTCACTAGCCTTGTAACCTCCTATAAACCTATGAACCTATGTAGGTATATATGAATGAGTGAATTCAAACATTCACTGAGGCATTTGGTTTGGATGTTCATGCTTTTAGGACAAGTTGTTTACTTAAGATGTTTGTCCTTACATGAAAAAGCCTCATATTTTGTTAAAGAATCATTGTTCTATTCCAGACACCATTGCTGCAGAGCCTTTCCTTGTAATCTACATTATACCTCTTTGAGCTATAGTGTCCCTTTATGCCTAAATTGTTGCATTTTATTTTGTTTTATTCTTTCTTCATCTAATTTCATTATATAAAATTGTCTATGTTTTCCGATTGTTTTCTATAGTTCTTTGTCAAACACGAGTTTGGATTATTTTTCTTATTAAAACATATTTAATTTTCGAAACTAAAAAAAAATCCTAGCTATACTCATCTGGATAGGAAGACATAACTTCATTTAATCTTAAAGATAACAATATATAGTGCACTGCCTCTTTCCTTGCATCTTAAAATACAGAACTCTTTTTTTTTCCCCAAGACAAATGTTATTGTGTCACATAGAAAACACTTTACATACCATAAGGGTGGTACTTATAGCCGCAGAGATTGTATGTGTACAAGGGCTATTGGCAAAGAGCATTGCTTCACCTTTATGAAAGCATGCTCAGTGTAAGCTAACGTCCATGAATAGGCTAAAAGTTAAGGGCAGCTCCAACACACTCATAAGCTTTTTGTCTGGCTATAAGTTTTTAAATTCATTAACACTACTGTTGAGTTTTATGAATATAAAGTTTGTAATGTAAATTACTGATTACATTTGCCCCTTATAATTTGAAGCTGTCACTGTAGGAGCTCTACAGAGGAATGCAGCTTTAAGAACAGCCATGTAGAAGAGGATATAAAACAAAGATAATAAAATGTTAAGTATTGAATTATGGGTTGTCCTTATATAGACACTCTCATTGATTCTCTACAAGGTTGGAAATTGGAGGACAGGGCAAATGGAAATATGGAAGAGAAAAGACAAGTTGTACACAAAAGAAGGATATCAGGAGGGTTGTGCTGAAAGAGATGGGAGAGGGCGGGTACAATATTTTTGTTGGGGATGGACCACTATTTTTCAAACTTTTGTATAAGAGGGAAGTTGGAGAAGGAATGAGAGAAAAAGGTAATGGGAAAACTAAAGGGAATCATGCCACATGAAAGGCAGACAAGACAAAATGGAACACTACAGTAGGCCAATAAGGGTAGGGGATGCAAGACATACAGATGGTAGTCCACCACAAAACATGGACGTGGAGGAGGAGTGGAGTGAAATCATACCCTGGTCCAGAGGACATCAAATATTCCCAGTGGCAAAGGGAACTCCAGTGGGGACTCCAACAACATGAAGGCTGAGGCCTCTGGCAAATTGATGGATAAAGCCGAGCAGTTCAGTAAGTCTATAATCCACTGGAGGAGGTCTTGTATATGTTGAATGCAACTTTATACTTCTCACTCAACTGCATCCTCTACAAGGTCCCAAAGCTCTTTTTGTGGAATACCAAGCTGCACTCCTTTGGGGCGCTCACAGAAGTGGAGCCACTACCTTGACCCTGAAAAGATGTCCTCTGACAGGCATGGAAAGATGGTGAATATTCCTACACCTGGGAGCTACAAGGCTGGGCTGCCTCTGGGATATCTGGAACTGTGGGAAACAAAACATTAAAAGACAGAAAAATAAAAAAAATGGAAATAATAAATTAATAAACAAACAAACAAACAAACAATAAGGAATATACTGTATCTATGAATTTTCCCAGGACAGTCTCCTGTATTACCTATGGACAGAAGCAGCACCTAAATGCCCTTTCCTACAATATGGACCCCATAACATGAAGGCTGAGGCCTCTGGCAAATTGATGGATAAAGCCGAGCAGTTCAGTAAGTCTATAATCCACTGGAGGAGGTCTTGTATATGTTGAATGCAACTTTATACTTCTCACTCAACTGCATCCTCTACAAGGTCCCAAAGCTCTTTTTGTGGAATACCAAGCTGCACTCCTTTGGGGCGCTCACAGAAGTGGAGCCACTACCTTGACCCTGAAAAGATGTCCTCTGACAGGCATGGAAAGATGGTGAATATTCCTACACCTGGGAGCTACAAGGCTGGGCTGCCTCTGGGATATCTGGAACTGTGGGAAACAAAACATTAAAAGACAGAAAAATAAAAAAAATGGAAATAATAAATTAATAAACAAACAAACAAACAAACAATAAGGAATATACTGTATCTATGAATTTTCCCAGGACAGTCTCCTGTATTACCTATGGACAGAAGCAGCACCTAAATGCCCTTTCCTACAATATGGACCCCATAAATACTCAATAGCAATATCCTAGAAATTAGCACTATATCACCCAAAACTAATCGCTATCATATGAACAGTGAATAATTATAGTCCCATGGGACAATCAGCTAAACTTAGAATGGCCCACAGGGACAGCAAGCCTACTATTCACTTATGAACCTATGACAGAATACATAAATAGGTTCATAGATGAACACTAGGTTAACAAACACTAGGGACCTTAAAAAAACCTAACCATGTATCCCAAATGGGACCCACATATTTGTTTTATATTTGATTTATAGAGTAGGTGATTTCCTGACTACCTCTGCTCACCAGATATAGGAGCCAGACCAGGGTTGAATTTCCAATTACCCATCCACTGGTCCAAACTGCATTTAAGTAGGGATAGTGAGGAACTCTGCTTCACAGGGATGGGGAGCTTCTTCAACAGAATGGGAATTCTCTAAGAAACATATCTGTCTCTCTAACATTCTGTACTATTTGTGTTGCAAGGAAAATTCACGTCTTTTAATCTATTAGTTTTGATGGTGTTTGTAAATATATAAAAATAAGAAAGAGAGTGTGAGAGAGAGAGGGAGAGAGACGAACTGTAGAAAAGATTTCATAACTTACTGTTGCAGTATTTTATTGAAAGTACATATTTCACATTTCTAAGGCAGGCTTAATGAATTTTTACTAATAAAATTAGATTCTTCAGTAATGCTGAGAAATTATACCATTATTGACTCTGGTGAATGCTTTACCTATTGAAACATGTCTGCAATTATATGTGAAGCAAGTGTAAACAGTGGGGGAATTCATAAAGGTTACCATATATGGCAAACATTTTGAATTAAAACTGGTAAAAAAACGGATCGTCCACAATAGGAGAACTGGAACCCAGATTTAATATTCCACAAGTAAAAACCACAAATACACGTAAGCTTTTCGGCGAGCCCCGCCCTTCTTCAGACAAGATTTGCCTATCAGGCTAAAGTGCATCAATGCTAATTACAATTGCCATGACAACCTTAAAAAGGCATCTCTTCAAGCAAAATGGTAGTAGTAAACAATGGAATTATACTTGCTATATATTAAAATCATCAGTCAAACATTACTGCCATGAATGAAAGTTATAAGTAAAAACTAATAATTGTAATTAGCATTGATGCACTTTAGCCTGATAGGCAATCTTGTCTGAAGAAGGCGGGTTATTTTAACTGCGCCAAGCCACGTGTATTTGTGGTTACCAGTTTTAAACATTTTGAATTCACAGACAGGCCTAGCACAGGGTTCCTGCATGAAGATGTACAGCAACGTCAGTCTTCCTCCCATGATACATGCAAATGATACATGCAAATGAAGCAAGGAGATGGAGAGGCATACGGTAATTAGCCACATGCTTTCTCTCCCCTGGAACTGCTTGCTGGAGGGTTTCTGCACACTGAGTGATTCATGAAATCACTCAGACCTGTAGATTAGCATGACCATCCCCACCACACTGTGGTAAGAAACACAGCTAAAGTCTAAGTTAAGTTATCAAAGAAGAGGTAAGTACTGTGGATGTTACTAGTAAAAAAGGGTTGGGAGTTTTGTGAGTGAGTGTATGCAACAAACAGAATGTGTGTGTGAGAGAGAGAGTGTGTGTATGTGTGTGTGTGTGTGTGTGTGTGTGTGTGTGTGTGTGTGTGTGTGTGTGTGTGTGTGTGTGTGTGTGTGTGTGTGTGTGTGTGCATGTGTGTTTTGTGTGTGTGTGTGCGTGCATGTGTGTGTGTGTGTGTGTGTGTGTGTGTGTGTGTGTGTGTGTGTGTGTGTGTGTGTGTGTGTGTGTGTGTGTAGATGAGTGACTGAGGGGGATAGAATGCCTAGAACAACATAGTTTCATAAATTTACAGGGGTTGGGAGGGTGCCTTAATGGCTAAGGTGTTTGCCTGGTAAACACAAGGTGCAGGGCTTGAGTCTCACAAAGGATAATTGGCTAAGCTTAAAATGGCTTGCAAGGGCAGTTAGTTTACTACTAAATTATGAACCTATAATACTAGGCTAATGATCACTGGGGTCTTTATATACATAGCCATACAACCCAAATTTATCTCACAAATTATTGTACCATAGAGGTTATTTTAAGAAGTTCGTGTTAGGGCATGATTTAATGTTACCTCTGCCCATCAGACACATAAGTATCATATCAGGGTTGAATTTCTGATTTCCTATCCACTGATCCAGGTTGTACTTGAATACGGTTAGAGATGGTCTCTGTTTCATATGGAAAAGAAGCCTCCTCCAGAGAATGGAGATTCTCTGAGATATGTTCCTGTCCCTTGAACATGTCCCATCAAGGTTTAAATCTTTAGATCTAGTAGTTGTAGTGCTGTTCATTTTGTGGATTTGTAAAAGATCCATCAGGGTGGGATCCATGTATGGCAGGCATAAATCTCCTCTCAGCAGTCTGTAGGAAACAGAGTATAGAGACAGGGCTTTGAGAAGATCTGCATAGGGCATCGTGTTTAAACCCTATATTGTTTTTGTGAAGAACCTCTATGGTCATTCCAGGTTTTGCATGAACCTGGTCAGATACATACTAAAGGGTGAATAATGCTCAATGGTGGGTCTAATGAGGGCTGAGTACAGTGGCAAGATGTCTTTCCTGGACCGAGATGCCATGCCCTTTCTTATAAGTTGAGTGACATTGAATGATTTTCTTTCCACCTTAGACACATGTTCGTAAAAATGTATGTAACTATCTACGAGTCTCCAAATCTGTGACTACTTTGTCTACTTTTATGGGTGTTTTATCAAAGAAGTAACTTCCCTGGGTGGTCACCTTCACAAAAGGTACTGTTTGTTATGCATTTCTTGACACTGAGTTTTAGGATGTGGCTTTGGCACCAGTCAGTTACCTGTGTTAGCTCTTCGTCTTCCTGTAAGATGCTAGTATCTTGGGGGTATCTATGATTGCTCCTGGCTTGCAATCATCTGAAGACGTCATTAACCAAGGCCCCTTGACATCGGCATTGATTTCTAAAAACTACATGCTAAAGAGGAATGGACCTGACACAGTGCCCTGACGGACTTCACTGGTGACCGGCCTCTTTGTGAAGGTGGAGTCTCCAGTCCTAACTTCTGCCAAGTGACTATAAAGTGAGTTGCAATGGGGTTTATGTCTAATTCTGTGAGTTTGTTTACAATGGCCAAGTATTGCATCAAAGGCCTTAGCTAGTTCAAGGTAGGCAGTATGCACCAGTTTGCCCTCATCTATTGCCTTGGGGACCTTCTCAAAGAAGTCCACCAAGTTCAGTATGCACAACCTGACTTTGACAAAATCAGACTGAGTTGGGCCCAGACTCTGAATGTTTCTAATGCCATTGTTAATCATTTCTATGATAATTCTTTCTGTGGCATATGAGACTAGTCAGATTAATATGCCTGTAGTTCCTGGGATCCATTGTTGGTCCGCCTTGTGGAAAGGGATGACAGTTGCAGTCCTCCAGTCATGTGGAATGTAGCCTGTGTATAGGCTATGGTTGCATAGTTACTCTAGTGGTTCTGATAGATCATATTTCAGGCTATTTAGAAGGCATCCTGGGATATTATTGCGGCCAACTGAAGCTGTATTCTTGGCCTTAGAGAAGACATCTAAGACCTATTCCGTACTGATGAATGGAGGGTTATGTTAGGTGGTATTTCCTAAGGTGTGGCTGGGGTTGAGGAGGGGGTAAAGTTGGAGCTGAATTTGTCAGCAGGAAGACTTACTATATCTCCTGATTCCATGAGTGTGGCCCTATTTTACACTGTTGTGTACTGCCTTTGGGGTTTTGCACATAGCTAAAGAGGACCTTGTCCTTTGCCTGAGATACAATCTTTACTTCAAAATTTGCTTTGTTGGACTTAATTAGTCCTCTTAGTTGTCTATTCAGTTTGATGAGAGAGCTTTTACCTTTTTTGGCATTACACTTCCCAATTTTAGTTATGACTTTTTTTTTTCTTTAGTTACACAACCAGTTTAATTTTGGATTAAACTGTGGTGTTTTTTTTTTTTGAGTTTTTTTTTTTTTTTTACTTATTTCTCCTAGGCACCAACGGCCTCTGTGCAATCATTGACATTGTTGTATTGAATTTCTATGAAAATTCCACACAGATTATTGTGTTATCTTGGTTTGGAGTGGCTTGTAATTTTGACAGGTTATCACTTAACAAAACACAGATTGGTTAGAGTAGCTTCTAACTGTTAAAAGGCTTGCTGGAGTTTCAGAACTGATTCTTAATTCAAACGAGACTGCTTTGTGGTCTGACCTTACCATATAGGGCACAACAGTGTGTATGTGTGTGGGAGGATGGGGATAGCAGCGTTCTCCCATATTTGTGAATACCAGGTTCAATATGTTTGCATATGATGTGGCCATCACAGTTCACTATTGTGGAAGTGTTGCTCTCCCTGTCTTTGTAATTAAATGCAATTCAAAGACATTCAAATGACCTGATAATTATTTTTTTCTTCAGCATAACTTACACGTCTTTGAATTGTAAAATGTCATATTGTGGGAGAAGGGTCTTTTAAAAAATCCCAATGATTTTTTGGGGTGGGGGTTTTGAGGGGTTCTATACAATCTGAATAAATATATGACTGAATTTTTATTCTTATAGTCACATGCTACTTCAGTAAGTCTTTTTAACCACATGTCAGCTTGACACCTTGCATGAGATTTACTCCTCACCTGTACAACTAAGAAGAAACAAAATGCATATTTGTTTACCTAAACTGTGACTGTGGCTATACATGGATTTATTAAAGCAAATTGATATCAGTAATGAATGGTCTACTAATTCTGGCAAGCATTCACTTCATTTCCTAACTTTGGCACATTTTTAATGAAAGCAGTTCTTACCGGATGTGTTTTTTCTCTCTGATTTTCTACACTGCAATGAACCATAGGGTCCGGGGGTGTGGGGAAAGTTTGATATTGCTGATTATTTTTATGTCATTATAAAGTTCTTATTTTTACAACAGCATGTACTTGATCAAAAATGAATTAAGATGTGCAGAGCTCACTTGTGTTACTCTGAGGTAAAGTTTTCTCAATCACGTTTAAAGCATACAATTCATACATACCACTAAAGTGAATTTAGCAGTCCAGCATGTGGCAAAACATATGCAGATTATACACTTGCTGCTTTGTTTGGCACCTCCACGTTGTATAAGGTGCAGTGGCTATCTCTGATCAGACATTTTGTATATGCAACAACTATTTTATAAAGATACGACCAATAAGAAAATCCACGGAGTCTGGAGCTCAAGGATCATCAAGGATTTTCGACTGGAAACATACTGCCTGCCTTGCTTGGATTACTTTCAAATACTTAGTAATGCTGTAGAATTATATATTTTCTATTATTACTTTTTGACTTGACGAGTTTACGTTCGTTACTTCTACTACTATTGTCTGATCTGATTAATATACAGTGATTAACTAGAAATATATGGACTGAAAATCTTCCACACAGAGAAGTTTCTTACACTGTTTTGTTCATAATGTTAATTCAAATACTATTATGTATACTAATGTGGGTGGTGAAAGTAGGATTCTGCAATCAGGGCTATTCATTGGATACCATCATAACTCCTGCCAGTGAAACTAGCCCTGCTGCCACATAACCCTCAGGACTGCACAAATGATGACTATTTACTCGTTCTTATGACACACAGAAATGGATGTTGAAGAAACAGCTACCCAATCAGATATGCAGTATCAACTGAGGGAACACAATAAATCAATAGTTAGCACATCATGTGGCAATTTTCCAGCATATTCAAAAATACTCATTTATTATGTCATTATTTTCAATGTACCCTGAAATACTGACAGGTAATAAACGCTCCTGATCCATGTCTGCTATAAAAACACAATACTTCTGAATAACTCTTCACTTCAGCAAGTCATTACACTTGTCTTTATGCATTTTACCAATAATTGTACAGGCAACAGTTGTCAGTTAAGCATCAGACTGGAGCTATGGCATGCAAAACAAATACAGCAATCAATAAATTCAGCTTAAAAATGTCTTTACATAACACTGAAGCTGTCTTTTACACAGAGACAGTGGGTTATGCAGCACTGAGCATATACCACAGATAACACTGCATGAATTGAGCTTAATCCATGCCACATTAAATAAAGGTACCATTAGGCTGTAGCATGGGTTCGGTTGTTACTACCACTGGCTGGCCACCATCATTGTCATCAGTAGTTGAAGGAGCAGTAGCGGGAGCTGCACTGCCATCATTTTGCAGTTGACCACCAAAGCATAATGTTATGCAGAATGAATCATGCAGTAAACATCTGGCATGTAGTAACTGGGTTATACAGAAGGAGACACCTAGAGACATCCAGGAAATGAAAATTGGTTTTAAGCAGGACAAAACATTCTCTTAATGACAGTCAATGTCTGGTACAGGGAAGTTTTAAAGTGCCACTCAGCAGGTCCCCTAGGGTTATGGATTGGTGTCATCATCCATGGTTAAAGTGAGTAGCCTGCATCAGCTCAAAAGAAAAAAAAATGAGGGGGACGCATAACAAAAGGAGACAGCATTAGTAAAAAAAAAAACACATTTTCCAAATTATATGTACAGAAATGAATAACACTGAAAAGGTTTGCACTTACCACAAGGTGACCATGGGGTGTGCTGCCATGCAACAAGAGGCTGTGTGCCCTTTGTGCCCTTTCTATAACATGACAGCATTCAGCTTCCAACAAAGTTTGAATTGCCTTGAATGTAAAATACACTGGATTGAACTACTCCACTCACTCAGGAAATCCAAGAACCCTCAGGTTATTTTGACAAGTTTTGTGTTCTAGCTTATCTATTTTGGCTTCCATTTGTAGAGCGTATGACTGTGAATCTGCAACACACTTTGAGTTGAGACGTAAAGCCAGTCTCTCTTCTTTATCATCTCCCTGTTGTTGATGGAATGCTTGATGAATATTATCTAACTATTGCTCATGTTTCAAAGTAGTAGTTTTAATCTGCTGTAAATCTACTCAGCATAAACTGAGTAATTATGCCCAGAGCTGCTCAAATGGCGTTGATATCTTCTGCTGAACCCTTGCAGTATTCTTCCATTTTGAATTTCTCTGCCCAGGAAAAAAAATACTCAGAAGTCATTTCTTCAATCAGTAAACCAGACCTTTGAAAGGCTTCCATATAAAAAAAACATCATAAAGTCCAATCCTATCCCTTTCCTTGGAGTTTTAGTATTTTTTTTTATTGAAATACTATGACACCTTGAGGAACTGTCAATGAAGCCCTGTAATCCATGCGCTTGTCCATGTGTGGCCAAAAATATGGAGTACTCTTACAAAGGAACATTATCTCAGAACACTGACCGCATGCTTTGTACTGCAATGTTAGAATATGTTATCAGGATTTTAGAAGTCATATCAAGTTATGCTTTA
This sequence comes from Protopterus annectens, assembly GCF_019279795.1. NCBI lineage: Eukaryota > Metazoa > Chordata > Ceratodontiformes > Protopteridae > Protopterus > Protopterus annectens. Next base: position 1,367,808,062 of record NC_056733.1, read on the forward strand.
ACAAATACAGGGACGCTCTTTTTGCTGTAAGTATTCTTTTACACTCAGTCCTCCACATGTATTTTAGTTCTTGTTTGTTCAGATTTGTTCTCTTTCCATCACTGTGTGGGTAATAAGATACATTTTTTCTTGAAGGCTAGAAGGAAAAATACTTGCTATAGGTGTATTGCTATGTCTTCCAGGAAAATGGAGATAAAGGGAGATTACACTGATGTTTGCAAGTACTTGAGCGATACCATCGAAAAGAGCAGCAGTATGTGGATACTCATCAAAACCAGAAACGTTTTAATTGCAAAATTACTGCCCCAGTAGATTCAGTGTGTGAATAGGATTTAACTGGAGGTGAACAATTCTTTGTTGGATAAAAATGGGAGGTTGCATAATGGTTAAGGTGTTTACCTTACAGACACAAGGTACAGGATTTGATTCCCACGTGGAGTAATTGATGAGGCTTAAAATGGCCCATGAAAGCAGTTAGCCTAGTATTAACCTATGACATTTTTTAACTATTGAAAAGCACTGGGAGGGAGGTTCAAGGTTAGCCTTTAGTGCCATGGCCATCACCAGGATGCACGTTACTGAGATTGGTTATAAACAGGAGCATTATTAGCTCTTCTACCTCAGATAATTCTCTGTATAAATGCTATGTCAGCATGTGTTCATTTTGCTTACTTTATGAATTTGATCAACGTGAGCATAACTTCAGTACTAACCTAACTGCATAAAGCCAAACCTGACATATTATCTGTGATATCCAGGGAGCACTGGATTAAGGGCTACACATACCACTAGGTAGATAAGTGTAATAAGCCACATTAAGCTGAAACTCAGACTTCAGTTAAAATTGCTAGGAGATAAAATAGTCTACAGCACATACTCTCAACTTCTATATTGTGGTTAAAACTATGAATGAAAAGCAGACTCTTACAAACATACAATATATTCTAAGTCTAACTATTCATATAATGCTGTCAGCCCACTCTTGAATACAGTATCAGGAGGCTACAGGGAGTGAGTTCATCCTGAACCAATGAGCATGCTCATACAGCTATACTATGTTCATCATAACAATTCTTGCTGCAGCAGATCCACAGTATGAATGTGAATCTTCCACATGGTGGTCCTCCAGTTTTTAGCTGTATATGACTATAGCAACAAAGTTTGCTCTGCTTCTAATCTGTTCATTTAGTTTATACATTTTGGAAACAATGCTGACTGATGTTTCAGTAGCAACTTAAACATAGTATGAACAGAATCATTCTTGATGAATGCTGATATAGTTTCTATTTACAAGGCAGAGGGAGCCACAGTCTACCCAGTCAAAACCTTGCTGCATTTCTCACAGCAGAAATTAATGCACACTGTCAGCCTTTAATGACACAGTACCATAGTTGGCTGTGTAGATTTATCTTGTGCAAAATTCTCTGATACCTTTTTTTTTGTTTATGTAAATGACAATGCTTGTACATGTTGATAAAGAGACAGTTCAGAAGTCACCTTAGAGGGAAGATTGCAACTTCATGAGACCTAATGTAATATGGAATTCTTTGCACATCTGAAAGATGGCAAGATGATCTAGTCACAGTCCAATGAAACAGTACTGCTGAAAACTGCTTTCACATGAATTTGCCTTCCTGCCCTTTTTGCTCTGACAATTAAATATGATCTTCACTGTCATGTTACTTTGGAGATAGTTTATATACACTATGTATCTGTGTGTGTGCAGGGGAGGGGTGGCTTGTTTCCTAATATCTTTTTTTTCTGTGAACCTGTTTCACTGGATCAAAACTTGAAGAAAATGTTTTTGGGCCAGTTTATGTGATCCCCTCGAAGATCATTTTGACTGATGTGATTACCAAGAAAGAAGTACTTGCAAGAGAAATAATTGAGTTCAGTTCTGAAGGCAAGCAAGTGTGTGTGTATGTGTGTGTGTGTGTGTGTGTGTGTGTGTGTGTGTGTGTGTGTGTGTGTGTTGGGTGAGGTGGCTAGTTCTAACCTCTTGATGACAAAGTTCAGGTATTTGATATGGACTATAGATATTTGGGATGCATCAAGAGTAGGATCTCCTTCATAGCTTGTTAACTTGTGGTATTTGACTTTAATGGCTGAAAGAATATACCAATCCCTAGCTGCACAAGACTGAGACATACTACAACATCTGGGAAACAGACTGCCACAAAGATATTGAGACTGAGTACTTCTCCTTGTAAGTCAGTACTAGCTCCATGACTTTCATTATGTCTTTCATTAGACACATAACACATATTTTGCACAACTCAAACCACTGCACAGTAAGTCAGTGTACAAAGGCAGTGTTTCAGATCCTTAAAGGCTCCTATTTTTTCATGTTATGCTTAGCAACTAGGTATGTCATTGATTAAGATCCTACTGCTCTCCACATGTAATTACAACAGTGTTAATTTTCCTTTATCTTTAAAAGTTAAATATAATACTTTTGTGCGTGCAGTGCCTTTGCCTTCCATCCTCTCCATTTTGTTATAAGTATATCATAATTGATAACACAGTCTTGTGATCAAAGTCAAACTAAGAAAAAATGACATGACATTGAGATAAAGTCAATGTACAGTAATATGAAAATCTAGATCACTTCCATAAGCTGTTGTTGTGTCTTTCAGCTTTTTATGGTTAGGGGTTGCCACAGCGGAACTCCGGTCCGCTAACGATTGGCAGTAGATTTTTACGTGCCGAGTTGCCGGCCCTGACGCACAACCTTCAACGAAGGTACGCCCATTCACGCATGTCTCCACACAGAAGATGCTCTAGCTGAGAATCAAACAGGACAACGTCTTACTGTGAGGCGACAACACTACCGCAGTAAGAAGTCTAATTTTTTGCCTCTTTGCCACCTTCAATATGGGAAACATGACCACTGGAAAAAAGAGACTGCCGATGAAAAAGACCTGGAATCCTCAAAGGGTTGAGGTACTAGAAATTGTATTGTAACAGTCACTCTCATCCCCCTGTTGTATTACAAGCTTGCTGTAGAGGAAAAATACATTAATGATTCAACTGACACCAGTGTTAGTTAAGTGAACCAGTCCTATCTCTGTCAGCTCTAGCCTATGAGAATAATGTTTACTTTTTCTTTTAACTTCATTAGCCACTTTGAGAAAAGGTTAATTGATGGAAGCAGACTTCTCAGCTGTCCCAGTTTTGGAGAAACATTCCTATTTTCAGGGCTGACTTAGACTAGCACATGATGTACCTATTTTTGGAGATATGTCCTGATTTTCAGGTTTGATTTATCCCTTCACACACATTTCTGAATACCCCACTCTAGACATGATTTTTGAAGCTGTCTAGTACACAGTAAACCATACTACATGACCAACATATGAGTGTCATCAAAAAGATAATGAAATTTGAAACCCATCTTACATCTCCCTTTTTCAAAAGCAAAATAAAAATGACCTTGTATGGTAGAAGTTTACAATGCAACTTATTAATGTTTACAGATTTCATATTCTCTCTTTAATAATGTGCTTATATCTTTCCATAGTGTTTGTCACGCTGTTTTTTTTTATTTGCTTCTGAGTAACATCCCATATTTGTACTGCTAATGGGAAGAATTATGTGCTATTTGTTATTCAAATGCTATGCTAATTAGATGTCCAGCTTTTTGGCTAAATGCTCCTACTTTTCAATGGCCTTTGCACCTATTTTTAATGTCTGCAAGTTAAGAGGCATGTTAGAAATGTATTCAAGAAGGTTCATAGGTAGGTATTAGGCTATTGGCTCTAGGACCATTATAAGCCTAGCCAAAAAGGTACCCTGGCTTTTGCCACACAAGAAAATTATTTTCCTGTGCCCCTGGTGAGCAGAGCCACAGAAGTGATCCCCGGGTATATTTTCTATTTCCCATTCAATCATCAAGATTTTTCTTGAAGAGTGCTAATGAGGAGCTTTGTTTGATATAGATAGGTTGTTTGTTCCAGAGTATCGGAAATCTCTGGGACAGGAATCTATCCCTCCAGCATGTTCTGTTTATTGTGGTGACAAGGGTTAGATCCCTAGAGCATGTAGCTCAGAGAGATTGGCATTTCTTTAAGTGGAGCATGTCCATCAGCTCAGATTTGACATAGCTTTGTATGTTAGGCAGAGATCGCCTCTGAGTAGGTGATATGCAATGGAGTAAAGCTGGAGTTTTTTGAGACGGTTGAGATATCATTTTCTGTGAAACTGTTGAACACTACTTTCTCCTTAGAAGCTTAGCTAGGTTGGGGTAAAGGGTGCAACTGCCCCAGGCATAATGTGTTAGGGGAATACAGTACCAGAATGTCAAATACAAATGCTGATACTTCACTTGCAGGTGGGCTGAAATGCTTCAGTGCTTCATGTATAATTTTAAGCTGTTAAGGTTTAGCAATTTTCTTGCTTCCTAACTACACCTCTGAGAATCCTTGTAAGGTAGTCAAGTACAGAACTAGGATTGTTGAAAATGTATAGCTGATGAAAACAGGTCCAGTTTTAGCCACTCCATTGAAGGAAAGTGTGCATGTCAGACCTAGACACTGGACACTGTGCCATCCATTGTAAGACAAGCTACCAAGGCATTTTAATAGACAGAAATATAAACAACTTGAAAATTCAAGTCCAACATGCACAGCCAGTGTCTTTAGCCAGATATTATTAGAAGCTTGCACATTTTCTCTAAATTTACTTATACTGTATGAATGGAAATATCTGAAATCTCCTTGGCTGTCTCATCAGTTTGTTTCAGAATATCACCTTGGTACTGTGAGATGTGTGTCTTATGTCTGTGTGGCTGACATCTATACTTTACTCAACTCTACAAAGGAACCTACACTTAATCACAAAGAAGTGTATTCAGTTCAGGGACTACGTTAGACCATTTATCATGTTGTAAAAATGGAATTTATATCTGTAACAGAATCTGATAAGCATACAAGAGTTTTGATCCAAGGATTTGGAAGCAGCTCTAAACAAGCATGCTTGAAGGTAGCCTAAAAATATAAAGGTGGTGGTATAGCTGAACGATTATTCACTATAATAGCCAGCAGTTTTATATATTACTTCTTAGGGTAAGAAGGCACTTCTATACCTACTTAAAGTTGTTTTTCTTCTACTTCAGTGAATCCTGAAACAAACATAGCCAGAGGAAGAGCTGAAATAAATACTTTCATCATCATGTGTGTAAAAACATGATCTCTTTCACAAATTCAGAAAACTTAGAGGGGGTGGAATGCCCTTTCTTCTCTTATTTCTGACAACAAAGAAAAATCCAAGTGGATCTCAACATAACAGTAAACATTTATTTACAATATATATTTTTTAATTTAAGCAAAATGGCAGATTGTCAGACATCTGGGACACTAACACCCAACTCAAGGAGACTAAATCCTCAGATGCCTGTGATTTGATAATCTTTTCAAAAATATATAGTAGGCCTGCCATTTGGGTGCATTTTCCTTGGACTTCTGGCTGTTATTCTTCCTTCGAAGAATTACTAGAAAATTATCAACTGATACTATCAGCTAAAACCATTAAGAATGCAGACAAATGCTCATTAATTAAACTGTTTAACTTTAGTCATCACCCTTTTACTCAGGATGAGAAGGAACTCTTATAGTAGGTGTGCATGGAAGAGGCATATCCATTTTAAACCCTCAAAGTGTTCATCTCAAGGCATCATTTAAATACTGTCATAATAAAGAAATTGGTGTTTTCACAATCAGCTTCATCTCTAGTACCCTGTTTCAGAATAAATTACATTGTTAAAAGGATAAGAATAACAAAGTAAACTGAGTAGAGATGAACCTCAAATTTTTGCACTAAAGCAGCTGTAGGCCTCTGATGCCTGCCTTTGGGTATGACTAGGATTAAATGTATGTATGTGTGTGTGTGTGTGTGTGTGTGTGTGTGTGTGTGTGTGTGTGTGTGTGTGTGTGTGTGTGTGTGTGTGTGTGTGTGTGTGTGTGTGTGTGTGTATATATATATATATATATATATATATATATATATATATATATATATATAAATGGATCTAGGACACATGCTCAACTAGCATATGTCCAAATCACAAAACATCGAACACACATACACGAAAGCGCTTAAAATCAAAAAGCGCTTCCGTGTATGTGTAGTTCAAAAAAAAAAATCTACATTTCTGCAGGGGGGCTTTGCCACCCTGCTCCCCCCACACCCCCTACTTTATTATTCTCACTCCGAGATTGCACTACAAACTAAACTTAAATGTGTAATAAATACAAATCCAGATAAAAACATGTCAGTCCAAGGCAATACAGTAAAGTGAGCCCAGTTTTTTAAACTTTTTATTAAGTTTTAAAACTTGAAAACAACATTTTAACATTAAACAGACACACACACACACACACACACACACACACACACACACACACACACACACACACACACACACACACACACACACACACACTCACAAAACAAGCAAATAACTATATATAAGTTCCATAACACAATTTTATATTAAACTGAACCATTAACATTTCTCTAATAAATCATTTAGTTTTTGCCATGATGAATACTGATGTGTAACATTCAAACTACTCATTTTAACAGTTTGCAATTATTTGTTGCATACAGTCTTAGCTGAACAAAAAAATTCAGTAAACAAGAAGATATTCTTGTAATAGGTGACTCTATTGTCAGACACACTGAAGTCCCGCTCACCAAGCTGAATAAAGAGAAGGTCACAGTGAGCTGCCTGTCGGGTGTTAGGATCCGCCACATAACGCAAGCACTCAGGTCACTCCAAAGCAAATACAAATATGACTCAGTCATTGTACATGCTGATGTGAATGACCTGAGACATACCTCCCTGGACTACATGAAAAGAGACATAGAGGAGCTCTCTGATCATGTAGCCCAGGCTGGTATGACCCTGACCTTGAGCAGCATCTTACCCTCACCTAGAATGATGCCACAGTACAAAGACTAAATGATCGATTTTAACAATTGGCTAAAATTTTGGTGTCATTCAAAGGGGATCCAGTGTCTGTCAGCCTGGGATGACATGCTCGACAAGCCACGTTGCTTCGCTAGGGACAGCTTAAACCTGTCACCACTGGGCTTTCGGATATTGGCAAAGGCTCTTGCCAGCCCCATAGTGCCTTTTTTAGGCAAGGCTCAAAAGTCAAACCCACCCCCCTAGACAGCACAAGGAACAAGAAACTAAGGGTAATGCTGCTTAACGCCAGAAGTCTTAACCTCAAGATGCACGCACTCGAAGCTCTCCTCAGTATGGAGAACATAGATATCTGTGCAGTGACAGAAACCTGGTTCAAGGCACCCCAGCACTACCAGGCTATACCTCATATCATGCTTTCCGGCCCCAAAACCCAGACCGAACCACAAAAAGAGGGGGAGTTTCCATATTTATCAAGGATATCCACACCTCCAGGTTAGTGGCATTGCACGAAGTATCGGAGACCATCCATGTGCAACAAACAGTGGGCAAGACTGCTTTTCAGTTTATAGCATCCTACAGACCACCCTCTCAAAGTCAGGAATCCCACTCGGCTTTCCTGAAAACATTGGAGAACATGAAGATCTCTCTGAACACCATTATATTGGGCGACTTCAACTACCCAAACATTGATTGGGAGCACTACTCAAGCCCCAGCACCTTAGCCCAAAGGTTCCTGGAAATTATAAACTCAAATGCTATGGAACAACTAGTCACCACTCCCACAAGAGGGGACAACATACTAGACCTGATCATTACCAACATGGGGACTCTATGCTCCACACCAGAAGTATATCCCTTATTGGTAAGATCAGACCATAAATTAATTTCACTGGATGTCCACATCCCGACCCCAGCCCCAGCCCAGAAAACCACAGTGAAAAACTTCTCAAAAGCAAACTTCTCACTTCTCAAAACCGAAATGGAATCCTTCAAGGCCCCAGGGCCAGTGGAAACTACGGCCCAAACTGCAGAATCCTATATAAACGCATTCTACAGACATCTCCAGGAATGCATGGATCATGCTATCCCAAACAAAACCAAGACCCAATCATCCAAAGGCAGGCATCCAGTCTGGTGGAACCCTGCCATAAATAAACTGTACAACAGAAGGAGGAAGCTACTACATGATAGAGAAAAATCCCTAATAGGGAAGGCATCTCTGATCAGTACTACCAAAAAATTACGATCCCTCATAAAATCCTCCAAGGCCAGCTTCGAGAGAAAAATTGCACAGGATACCAAAGACAATCATAAGGCTTTTTTCAGTTATGTTAGGAACTTGGGATGCAACTCCCAGACTTGTTCTGAGTTGATTCTAAACAACAAATAATACACTGAACCCACAGACATCGCCAATATCCTGGCAGACAGGTTCAGTGCAAACTTTTCCACCCCCTCCCCCCCAAAAGAGCAAGTATCTATCCCGGCTGAGGGCTGCCTCCCAAACATCTCTGATGCTCAGGTGAAGGCTTCCCTCTCCAAAGCAAAAAACACTGCTTCCATGGGACCAGATGGCATCCCAGGTTGCGTCTTACATGAACTCCAAGAGGAACTAATCCCTCAAATAAAACAGCTATACAGTCTCAGCCTCACTACAGGATATGTGCCCACAGAATGGCGTACAGCAACAGTGGTCCCACTCCACAAAGGTGGAGCCTCTACGGACCCTGGAAACTATCTCCCCATAAGCCTGACTAGCTTAGTCTGCAAGGCTATGGAGAGGATCATCATGGAGCTCATAAACAAAGACATTGGAGACCTACAGACACTAGATCCTACCCAGTTCGGCTTTGTCAAGGGCAGATCCTGCCTTTTGAACCTGGTTGACTTCTTTGAAACAGTCACCAAAGCCATAGATGAAGGGAAGGTAGTCCACACAGCCTATCTGGACCTTGCAAAGGCATTTGACACAATACCCCACTCGGGCATCATAGATAAGCTATCCGGCTTAAATATAAACCGCTATGTCACAAGATGGGTCGCAAACTGGCTCAAAGACAGAACCCACAGAGTGAGAGTTGCTGGAGTCATGTCAGACTCGAAACCGGTCACAAGTGGCATCCCACAGGGTTCTGTCCTGGGACCACTCTTGTTCGGTATATACTTTTCCGAGGTACAGGCAAATATGGGAGGACTATGGCTCACCAAGTTCGCAGACGACTACAAACTGGGCACCATAATCGACTCTCCAGCTGACACAAACATCCTTCAAAAAGGTCTCACAGAAACAGATAACTGGTGCCAGTGCCATGGTTTAAAGCTAAATGCCAAAAAATGTATAGTCATACCCTTTGGCAAAAACAATGTGCCCACAAATTACCACATAGGCGGAAACCCATTAAGTACAGAGAAAGTTATTAGGGACCTGGGGACCCAAGTTGATAGCAATCTCTCCTTTGAAAAACCACATTGTCAAAGTGGTTAGAAAGACCTTCTACATAGCCCACCTCATCACAAAGGGTTTCACATCTAGATCAAGTGAGGTAATCGTGCCCCTTTATTTATCCCTCATCAGGCCCATCATAGAATACAATGCCCCTTTTGGGATGTACCTTACCCGACACCTGCAGCAATTAGAAAGACCCCAAAAGTATCTCACCAAGAGGATCAAGGGTCTCAAACAGATGCCATATGCTGCTCGGTTAAAAAAACTCCAGCTCTACTCAGTTGCATACCACCTACTTCGAGGCGATCTATGCCTGACATACAAAGCTATGTCAAATCCAGAATTAATGGACATGCTCCACCTCAGTAAATCTAAATCCCTTAGAGCCACATGCTCGAGGGACTTGAACCTCAGCACAGAAATAAATAGAACTTGCTGGAGGGACAGGTTCATAACCCAGAGGCTCCCTTCACTCTGGAATAGAATTCTAGTTCATGTGAGGCAGAGCACCTCACTGAATCTCTTCAAGAAGAATCTCGATAGGTGGATGGGGGATCGTAGGTTTGTCCCAGGGATTACTCCCGTGTCACTATTAGACAGAGGCACAGTAAACTAAACCTTAAAAAGGGCACAGTATGCTCAAATCAAGGGGTGGCGTAAGCCATACAGAATCGGGCTAGGCTTATAATTGCCCCAGGGCAGATAGCCTAGTATGAACCTATGAACCTATGAACCTATATTCTTACTTTTTCAGTTCTTTGCCATAATTTTTTCTGGCTATAGCCAGTATGGACCACAGAAGAGGCACTTGCATTGTTAGTATAGAATCTGGGATTGGGGCATTAAATAGATTCAAAGAGTTTGTAAAAATGTAATTATCAGACCATAATGCTTTAGCATAGTTTCTAGATTCTATCCAAAAGGGATTAACCATTTTGCATTCTAAAACCACATAAAACCAATTTGCCTCCAATATCTCATCACATCTACAGCAATTACATTTTTCTGTTTTATAAATTGAAGCAAATTTGTGAGGAGCTAAAAAAATTCTGTGGAAATACTTCCAAGTATAAATTTCCCAATAAAGGATTACATAGTTTTCTGTAAAGAGTTTAAATATATTTTTATTTATCTCTGAAAAAAAATTACTGTTAATTTTTGCTGAATAATTCCAATACAATTAAGTAGAAGCTAAACATTCAACTTTTAAAATACTATATATTTTAGATAAATACATTTATTATTAAACTACTAAATAATAAAAAAATGGGGAATGGACTTTTTATTCATATTTAAAAACATTTTTAGTTTATTATTGATAAACTCATTACAAATGTATATGCTTATCCAATTAGTATTTCCTATACTATATCTAGCCAAAAAGTAATCAGCTGAATGCGTTTTATTACCATTTAAAATTGATACCAACATTTTAAATAATTTTTCTTAAGATCTATCCTTTTATTTACATTAAATGTTTCCAGACATCCATTAGAATAGGCTTTAGGAAATAACAGAATTAACAATTCTTTAACAATATAATTAGATTCCATAACTTTCTTGAAAGTACTTAGAATATAATTAACAAAAGGAATGGAACTAAAACTGTTTAATATTCATACAAACATTCTTAAGGATCCAATGCAATTTATTAAAAAAAGACTAAAAATTAGAATATATTTCAAATCTATTGTTTGAAATTATAATTATTTCATGTAAGAATTTCCAGTTTGAAATAGAGGAAGAATTTAGCCATTGAATTACTATTTTTATGATAACAGACTTAGCGTATAATTCAGTATTTAGAAAAACAATTCCACCTTCTTCCCATATTTTACATGCCTGTCAAATGATATTCTTGTTTTTTTGTGGATACCACAGAAATTTAAGTGGAATAGAATTTTAAATTGTTCAAAATCTTTTTTTTGACTGAAGCATATTTAATGACTGTACATAAAATAACATTTTGGGTAAAATTATCATTTAATCAATGTAAATCTGTCTGTCTCCCATTGTAAAGAACACTTTATTCCAGTTGTTAATTCATTTAATCAAAATATCAATTAAATTTTTTATAATTTACCAAACCCAAGCCTTTCCAAGCAGATGTAATAGTAATTCTCAAATATTGCATTTGAAAATTCTCTAAATTAAAATCCTTATATTTTTTAAAGGCATTTATTTTTTTATTAATCAGCAATATTCTTGTTTTATTATAATTAAATCTTAAGCATGAAATATTTTTAAAATAGTTTGTTGAATTTATTTTATGCTCCTGTAAAGAATCAGTGTCACCACCACTGGTTAGTAATATGTATCAGCAAAAAGCTGAATTTTGGAATTATACCTCCCATCCAAGGAAAAAAAACTTAATTATTGTGTTTAATCTAATAAAATTAGGAAAAGGTTCTATTGTCAAAGCAAATAATAAAGGAGACAAAGGACATTCTTTAAAAGACCTAAATAAAAAGGAGCATATTTTAGGAAACAATAATGAATTACAATATAATTTTATTATTAAATCTATAAGTTCTAGAGAAAAATGATATTATTTAAGTACTTTAAACAAATAAAGCCATTTAACAAAATCAAAAGCTTTATCCAATTCTAGACTTGTAATTATAAGTTTGTTCATATTTTTTAAAATAAAACAAACGGTCCTGGCACACTGAAATCAGCTAAAATAAAAAAATGTTTTCTAAAAGTTCATATGCAAGTTCATACACAAGTGCTTTCACCCTGATTCAATGCAGGGCTTTTTCAAGTGAATACAAGACTCCATACAAATCCATTTAAATATCCCCATTCCCAAAAAGAGCACCAACAGTTTTAAAGGCATACACTCTTCCATAAATTGATATGTTATAACATGTAATACATTGAAAATAGCTGTCCTTTACTAAACGTATATTATTTAACTAAAACAAAATATATAAAATGTTATTTCAATATTCTATTTAAAATGTTTGTAGAATAAAACAGTATAATTCCTATGTATTGAATATGCAGAAAAAAGTTGTAATTCAACAATTCTATTTATTTGTACACTTCTACTGTAACTTACTAGCTTTTTTAATTAAATAGGGCTTTACTTGAAATGTGGTCATTAAGACCTGGGGGATTTGTTGCATTTAATTTTATCTGCCAGTATGTCTCTCTGCAATTTAACCAATTCTCCCAGTCTCCCCCTCTAGGAGCCATAGCAACTTGCTCTAAGATCCCAAAATAAAATCCTTTGTGACTTGGTTCCATATAAAGATGTTTATAAAGGGCATTATTCAAACATTTTTCTTTATTTGATAGGTGTGCTCATAAATACGCTTACTTAATGTCCTTTCTGACTTTTCTACGTAGAAACTGGAACAATCTCTACATAACGCTAGGTATATTATACCTCTAGTCATACAATTACCCTTCCTGAAAGTCACAATACTATTCATATCATTGTTTAACATCACTTTTTCCTTATCTATAATACAATGACAGTAGTTACACCTTCCAGATCTCCTTGTCCCTATATTTCCCTGGGATCCACAATTATTTTTATTTTTCTCAAACAGTTTTTTTTAATTAATTCCTGTTTTGAAAATGAAATGTGGGGTTTCACCTACTTTATGTACTATGTCCTGAATGTATTTTAACATTTGCCAATTCTTTTCTATCAAGTTTTTTTATTTCTTTAGATGTATTACTATATTGTATCACTAAGGCTCTTCCAAATTGTTGGTTATTGTCATTTAATTTAATAATGGGAGATTGCTGCTGGTATCCCAATAGGGGGATGTACTTATCCATTCCTCAGTAATTTCTGTAGCTACTGTTTCTAATAACTTATCTGCGTAACCCCTTGCTCTAAAAAATCCGAACATTAACTGTATTTTTTTCATAAAAATCCTCTTTTTCTGAAGTCATTAGTGCAGTTCTGACCATCTGGCATTTCATTATACTTTTTTATTTTTGCTTCCATGGGTGTGCGCTGTTATAGGGGAGGTATGAGTTACTGAATGCTTCTTTACGGTGTATCCTAGATTTTAACCTTCCATTCCTTTTGTCCAACCTAATATCCAAATAGTCTATCCCTATGGAGTCAAATTTGTGTGTGAACCTTAAAAAACTAGTAGTAGAGTTTAAATATTCTATAAAACTAGTTAAAAGGTCACTAGGCCCTTCCCAAATGACAAAAATGCCATCCAAATAACGTTGCTATAACTTAATCCCCAGGATTCAAGAAGCTCAGTGCAAGGACAGTTTTAGCCCTGCGCCGAGCGTCCTCACTACAGATGGTACAGCAGTGCCATCTGAATATGTATGAGGGCACACTGCCGCACCCTCGATGTGCACAGGAAGTGTGTGCGAGTGCAGGGGGCATGCACAAGTGCTCCATGGAGGCGTAAACATGCCCTGACAGTTGCAAAACCTACTATGCCTACTAGTAAAGCCTGCCTCTAATGGTAAGTCACTAATTCAGTGTCCGTGTGTACCGAAATGTATGCTAAGTATATAAGAGTGTCCACGAACAGTGAAATAAAATCAAAGTAGTAAACACACAAGCATGTAGTGGAATGTTGAGCCCTGCCCTAGAACTGTCACAATTAGATTCCCTGTGCCCCTATTATATATTTGAATTGCTGCAACACTGAAGGTGTAAGCAAACCGCAGTGTGTTTGCACGTCGCTGCCCTCCACCAAGTGTAGCTTACATATCAAATTCATTCAAATAGAGAAAAACATGCAGAATCAATGTAAATGTCAATAGTGTAGGTTTTAGAGCATCCGCCTAACGAACAGGCATTCACGGTTCGAGCCCAACAATAGCACATATCATTTTCCATGTGGAATGAATGTCGTTTTGCTGTAAAACCGACAAAAGAGTATTGCATGAGATATTTAACTTAAATATCATTCAAGCAAAGTGGCACTGTCATAATGAATAAGGCACTAGAAGCAGGTGTAAGCACAAATAAGCAGCAGCAAACACATATAAGTACCAGTAAGCAAGTTTGAGTGCTCTTGCGTGGGTCTAAGCAGTGCCCTGCAAAGGAAATGTATATAAGTATGTACAGATATATATATGTGTATATATATATATATATATATATATATATATATATATATATATATGTGTATATATGTATATATATATATATATATATATATATATATATATATATATATATATATATATATATATATATATATATATATATATATAAACATATATATACATATATATATATATATATATATATATATATATATATATATATACATACATACATATATACATACATATATCTATCTATGAAGAAAGAACAATGTGACAATAAAGCATACAAAACGAATGAGAAGGGAATCAACAGCAACCCCAGTATTATATAGCGCTGTTAGCGTATGTCATATCAAGCTGGGCAGGAGTGAGCAAAGCACTGCTACTTAGACCACAGGCAGGATATTACCAGTGGGAGTAACATTGTTGATCTGCTAAGTCTACTTTACATACAGAGGGTAGTCCCTGGTGGGACTACCAAAAAAATGATAGGCTATTTGGCCATCCGACCATTACACAAGCAAGGGCAGGTATGTTCAAGGATTAAATGCTGGGAGAGCCTGAGAATACATAGGCTGGGACAACATACATGTAGGACCCCTAATGCTCAGGAGAGGGCAATGTGTGGAGGTGTG
>NC_056733.1:1367825619-1368003119 GCF_019279795.1 Protopterus annectens
TATACAGATATATGTGTATATAGTAAAATATATATATATATATATATATATATATATATATATACACACACACATATATGTGACTATAAATATACACATGTATATAGCTAGGATATGATACAGCAGTTACAAATTGCATATGTTCACAGGCCGTGCATATGGGGGTGAGGGGTCCAATAAACAAACGTGTAACACATAGCAACAACCCCCCCAGCTAGGCTGGTGAGACATACAGACACACAATAAAAGTAAACACACCGCTGCTTCCCAGACCACCGGCAGGATTCTACCAGTGGGAGAGACCTGCCAGGTCTAATCTTGAAACATAGACATCGATGTCCCTTGTAGGACACCCAAAAATTATTGATCATTGGAGTCAGTCCCAGTAATGATTTATCAAACCAGGCTGTGGATGTACACGGACCAGTAGGTTGTGCAAGCCTGATAACCCATGGGTTGACACAATGTACGACATGTATCCCGACACGCGGAGAGTAAGTAGTGTGTAGTGGTGTGTTTATACTCCACCTGCACCCACAGTAAGGCCAAGTGCTGTAGAAGAGGGGCAGGTGGGGAAACTAAGGGTATGCAATTATGGGCCTAGGCTTGCAGATGGTGGCTGGCGCAGTTGTATTAGGACTGCCCCGGGGATGTAAGTAATATTCCAAAATGGGCATAGCTGATGCCCATACCTCCAACCTCTAAGAGCAAATCCACCGGATATAACATATACCATTGGGGGAACAAATAGGGACCACACCTCTGAACTACCCCTGATTTCCAGGGATGTCCCTGATTTTGACTCAAATTCTAACTCTGTCCCACTTAATCCGTCCTAAAACTAGTGACATTTGGAGGAAAGGTAGTGACTTACACGTAATGAATAATGACAAAAATTAAGAGTTATAAACATCATTTACCTCAGAAAATGTGTATGAATTCAAATGCTCTGAGTCTGTCAGTGTGTCAGGTTAATAGCACTAATAGTGTAAATGTGTCCCTGATGTTGTTATGATGTGTCCCTCATTCAGATGGTATTTTTCCCCAATCGTATGAGAGGTCTGATAGGGACAAAAAGCACATATTCCACCGACAACCTTAGAAAGATGATTGAATATTAGATATGCAGTAGCATGACTCGGCTGAAGGACGTGGGTTACAAAACCCAATTACTTGTTTGTATTGAAGAGTGTCAGTTCCCATGTATTTGCCAGACAGGTGCAAATTGTAAGAGGAACACACCAATAATATGAATCAAACTCTGGACAGGCCACAGATTCCGTACAGTCGAACGGCATGCTTTCACCTAAGGGGCAGTCATTCCCAATACTGTAGGCATGTAATCAGATGTAATAGGCATCACAAGGTAATATCATAGTCCTCACTCCCACCCAGGGGTGTGAGTGTCAGATGCAAACACCAAATGCAGTGCATTTGAAAGTGCGGGAGCAAGCTGGTGTAAGCCTGTTTGGCCAGCAGTATGCGAGTATTATACTGGTGAAGCAATGTAGAGGCTAACTGAGTGTAAGAAACTGTAACCGGAGGTTAGCATTGCTTAACTCCGCGCAAACCCATGCCCACCCGCTCACAACTGCTTTAATGTGCCTTAATCACTCAGTATCCAAAGGCCTTGTTCTGCCCAGCAACAAAATAAATGGCCTCTGCAAGGCTTTAGGCCAGGACCCTGCACACACAGCTATTGTGATTTACCACTAAGTCATGGCAGATATACAGACATCGGATCTTATCACAAACATATCATCCAGGGCAGTCATTCAACAGTATAGGAAATGTATTCCATCATGTAGATGTATGTGTGTGTGTTTATGTCCAGATATAGATACATACATATATATAGTTATATCAAGAACATTCCATGAGACAACAAAGCATTACAAAGGAATGAAAAGGGAAACACCAACAATGCCAGTATTATGTAGTGTTGTTGTCCTATGTAATATCAAGACTCTCTCAGACAGACATGTGTCATTAATACATGCAAACATTTGTACATTGGCCAAATACATCACTCTGTGTATTTTATTTACATTAACACAACAATTCCTGTCCAATCATTATGTGAGAACAGTACTCTTACAAGGTGCTGTGTGCAACATCATCATCATGAAAAAGGAAAATGGGGTAACCAGAGAGGGACTGGTAGTGGGTGTACAATGGGGCCATCTGCATCATGTGTACCTGGAACATTTAGGAGTAAGGAGCATACCAAGATCGTGTGCCTGAGCGTCAGGGGTGAGGACAACTGGAGTATGTTGTGATGCATATTAAAAGGGTTAGATGTGTCCAATGGACATGTGTGTGAAATGGACAGCTATGTATGGGGAAAATGTTAATCTAGGAACTGATTGGCCTGTTGTTTCCATAGGCTGAGAGTGGGATGTAGGGAAAGGGATGTAGGTGTGCTCGTGTAGGATAGGTTGGGTAAGATAACAGACAAGACAGCATACAGGGTCGGTATATGACACATGTGGGGGGATACACCTTGGACGGGGAGGGGTGTTTGGTAGTCACAAGCCCATGAGTCCCTATATGGAAACAGTGGGACAGAGGTCACCAGCCATGGGCAGCCACTACTGCACCAAAACAGCCACAAAGGTGGCAGTTATGGGGGCTGTCTAGGAGGTGCAGGCTCACCCTGTAAATGTGACACTCTGCCCTCGACCTGGCGTATCTGACCTTGAAACCCCTTATTGAGCCCCTACACACCACATCCGGGACTGTACGACAGCAGACATGTTCCTGTCTGGACCTGCTCCCAGGGGGGACAAGCCCCATCCTCAGTGGCGGTTCCACCAGATGGTGGTGCAGAGCCAGCAGAGGTGGAGGTCCAAGGCTGGGCCCCAGATGTGCTGGTGCCCGGTGCCATAGCCAGCTGAAGTGGGACAGGAGGTTCTGCTGGGACCGCCAAACCCATACAGACTATGGTGTTGCAGTTTAAACACAGATACAGCTTAGTAATAGTCAACAGAATTCAGGATTACTTATAACAGCATGTATAGATATAGGTTCATAGGTTCATAGGTTCATACTAGGCTATCTGCCCGAGGGCATTTACAAGCCTAGCCCATAGTTTTGTGGCTTACGCCTCCCCTTTAGTATGGGGAACTATACCCATTATTTTGCTGTGCCTCTGTTGAGCAGTGACACTGAGGTAATCCCTGGGGTATAGCTGCGATCTCCCATCCATTGGTCAAGATTTCTCTTGAACAAGGCCAGCAAGGTGCTCTGCCTCACATATACCGGGATTTTATTCCACAGCATAGGGAGTCTTTGGGTGATGAATCTATCCCTCCAGCACGTCCTATTAATAGCCGTGTTGAGGTTTAAGTCTCCAGCCCTTGTGGCTCTGATGGATCTAGATTTTTTGAGGTGAAGCATATTCATCAAATCTGGGTTTGACATGGCCTTGTATGTTAGGCAAAGGTCACCTATGACCATCAACCCAACACAACAGATGGTATACATTTGCAGAGGGAGCACAACACATGCATTTATACTGCATGATATCTGTACAAAGTGTAGAAGACTTGGGACTGTAGCTATGAACAGTGGCCCATTATTGGCATGTGACTGAGATCTCCAAACAGTGTCTGTCATACCACTGTTTCATGTGACATATGTCCAATCAGGGATGCAATGGCAGTAACTCATCACTATCACCATCACTATGTACTGACTGCAATCCTCACAACATCCTCCTGTATTTCGCAGATGTATGTTCAGTGAGTAACACAGGAAACAAATGGTTCCACACATTGACCAGGCCACAGATGGCCCTACAGATGGCTCACAAACAGAGCACTGTCTTGTCAGTTTTAAAACATGTAGAATAGCTATTACCATACAACTTGTTAAACTGGCAGTAGTCTCAGTGAAGCATAGCTACACTTACATGCTGTAGTCATGTCTGGCACATCACCCTCCTGTATTTTACTACTGTGTATGTTGTTTCAGGAACATCCAGATATCATCTGTGATGCCGTTTATCAAACACCAGATGCAGGTACCACTCACAGCGACTGTCATGGGCAAACACCAACATGATGTTCCTAGATCTTGTACTGTGTTTCCATGCGATTGGCTATAGGAACATCAACACAGCTGTTCCACATGCTATCAGCTAGAGGAGGACTGCAATAGATGCAGAGGCCATCACCTAATCATGACCATTAGTTACAAAACACAAACTGCTGCTGAGCAGGTGTACAACTCCACATCCACCAGAGAGTGTGTGGGAAGGACAGACAGAGGCAAAGTACATCAGAAAAGGGCTTGGAGACTAAACCTAAACATCGTCTGTCACACACCTACCAGTACAAGGGTTCAAATCCCTGACTGACTAGTCATTAGTATTACAAGTGCATGCAGTTACTCCATGTGCCACAAAGCTGACATGTGGTGTGCTGTAAGAACATATATATGTGCTGGTGAGTGACATCTGCAGCAGAGATATAGTAGACATACATTAGGTGTAGCACACATGGCTGTCCACATGAACGGATGTCATTGTCAACACAACCACACTCTCTAATGGATTCACATTGACACACTTTGCCAGGCCCACAAATACACTTTCTAACTACTTAGTTTGCCACACTGCAGTAATGCACACGTACTACATGCACCACAGGGAATATCCGGAGGTTCTATAGGCTAGGGCATGTAAACGTGTCTGACATCAGTCGGTATGCCAATGGGAGTTATAGTGGGTGTGACTGTGGTTGGGAGCATCATACCCCACACACAGACACAAGGTGCCAGTACTGACATGCATGTGTGCATTGCTTCATGGGTGTGTAGTGGTTGGCTGTGCAAGATGGCTGTACAAGGCTGGGTGAGGGGTAATCCTTGGCATCACACCACCCAACAATGGTGTGCAGTGTGATACAGAGTTGTAGTTTCTGCAATGTCCCACACAGATGGGTATTGTATGAACTGTCCTGACATCCTGGTTACCATTGTGTATGGCCATAGCTTTGCAATGCATGCCATGTCTGTGTTTGATAGTCCTTGACATGGACATTGCCTGGGATGTGCATGTCCCACAGTAATGTACAGTGACATGTACAAGTGTACCTGGTTTGGCTGGCACATGTGTACACAGACTGTTATCCTCAGATATGCCAATACTGGCCTGGTGTGGCAGGACCTGCTTATAGACAGCAGGTTGACCCTGCACCTGCATTGATAGCATGATACAGGTATTCCCTGGTGTCAGTGGCATCGGTCCATACAGGGCACATGTGTAAGGCATTGTATGGCCTCTGTGGATCACATTTGATGGCACCACATATGTTGCAGGCATCCTGTGGGGTACATAGTGAAGGCACATTGTCCACAATTATGTACTGCTTAATATGGTGCCATGCCCTCTGCAGCCCACTGCAATCACACCATGCCTACTATCTGTCATCAATGTGCAGGATACTAGCAACATAGCGGGATATTCTAGGCAAGTGTGTTTGTGTATGACACATTGGTTCAGAACATATTCCGGATAATACTAGGGTTGCATACTTTGTTCACCAGGCCTTTTGCCAAATGTAGGGGTATGGCTTGCCAACACAGTCCCTTGGCTGACTGGCATCTGTACTCCTCGTGAGGTGGACATTGTGACATATAATATGGACACCATATAGGAAAAATACAAAATCCAGTACCCAACATGTCCAGTGGTTAGACACTCACAGCCACCTCCTCACAGGGTCTGACTGTCAAATACACACTCACACAGCTGTCATGTTTTGGAATAGAACTCCTACCTAACTAGTGGATCACACTACAGCATTATGCAGTTACAGCATGCACTACAGAGATTACTGGGTTACAGTAGTCCGAGAGGTGTATTACTAGGTGGGTGACAGCAGCAGGATTGCCAAAGGTGGTTATGTGAATTGTAAAGAGTGTGCATACTCTCAAAAGCATTGTTCCTTTCTCAGGCAGATAGAGACACACACACACACACACACACACACACACACACACACACAAACAAACACACACACACACACACATACACACACAGTTGGCCTATTATGGAATAAAACCTCTACCTGATTAGTTTATCACACTATGGCATTATGCAGTTACAGCATGCACTATGGAGATTATTGGGTTGCAGAAGTCCCAGAGGTGTATTTCTAGGTGGCTGACATCAGCAGGACTGCCAAAGGTGGTTATGTGAATTGTAAAGAGTGTGCATACTCTAAAAGGCATTGTTATTTTCTCAGGCATATAGACACACACACACACACACACACACACACACACACACACACACACACACACACACACACACACACACACACACACACACACACAGTTAGCCTCTCTTGGAATAAAACCCCTATCTCGCTAGTTTATTACACTACAGCAATATGCAGTTACAGCATGCGCTACAGAGAATACTGGATTACAGCAATCTCAGAGATATATTTCTAGGTGGGTGACATCAGCAGGATTGCCAAATGTGGTTATGTGAAATGTAAAGAGTGTGCATACTTTAAAAGGCATTGTTACTTTCTCAGGCAGACAGACAGTTGGCCTCTGTTGGAATAGAACCCGTACCTAACTAGTTTATCACACTACAGTAATACACAGTTACAGCACACACTATAGAGAATACTGGGTTATAGTAGTCCCCGAGGTATATTCCTAGGTGGGTGACATCAGCAGGATTGCCAAAGGTGGGTATGTGAATTGTACAGTGTGTGCATACTCTAAAGGCATTGTTTCTTTCATAGGCAGGCAGACAGACACACACAGTTGACCTGTCTGGGATTAGAACACCTACCAAACTAGTTTAGCACACTGCCACATTATGCTGTTACAGCACACACCATGGAGATTACTGGCTTACATCAGTCCCAGAGGCATATTCATAGGTGGGTGACATCAGCAGGATTGCCAAAGAAGGGCATTTCAAGTGTACTGTGAGTTGTACATGTCTGTTACCTGCATGTACCCACTGCTTACTGTCAAGAAAACACATTTACACCTGCTTACAACTGGCTTAAGCAGTCCTAATTGACAGTATCAACAAGGCTTGCAGGTCTTGAACCCTGGACCATGCACACTGAGGTCACTGGATGTACCAGTAAACCATGTGGGCTGCATACATGTTGCATGGAGTCTATAATGCACATCTTACTACAGGTATTCCACAGTACTAAAAACAAATGGAATAGTCACTTTCTGTATATATGTACAATACCCTTGAATGAACTGTACTCTGTGAAACAACAAAGACAAGTCTACATCTGTACAGCTGTCATAACTATATATATATATATATATATATATATATATATATATATATATATATATATATATATATATATATATATAGATATATACACCTACGGGATGTGTACACATACACACACAGACACACACACATAATACACACACATATATATACATGCATATACACAGACACACCTATAGCTATATATATATATATATATATATATATATATATATATATATATATATATATACATATACACACGTCTGAACACTCTTTGTGACACAGAAGGGTTCCAAAGGAACTGACGTGTACACAAAACAGAGGCATCTCTTGTGTTATAACATTTAAATCTTAAGCAGTTCACAAAAGAAAGGATGGTTGTTGTGTATGTGGAGTTTGGGGTGGGGAATGATGGCTAATGTAATCTACCCTGGGAATTGTGAAATTAGGGTGGGGGAATGATGGGTATGAACTTACACCCCCGTGACCACTTCTGTGTCACTACTCGACAGTGGCACATGAAAATAATATACCCAACTATAGTCGTGCTTGACTGTATATTCTTTACCATTCCTAACTATGTAATACTTTGTAGACACCGTTCACCACAGATGGCTACCATGGTATGCTAAAAGACATTACACATGTGTATGCCTGGCTACAGGTTAGTCACACACACAAACACGGACACACTTGCCAGTATTGTGCATACACTTGCCTATGTAAAGGTAACTAGAATAGTGGTATGCAGTTGGGGTATGTGCCACAGAACACATACAATTACACTTTGATTCCACTTCTGAGCTGGGTGACATCACAGGACCGATTACTTGCATTGGGGAGGGGGGAAGAGAGAGGTTTAGCAGTCGACAAGGATAAAGGCCAGTGCAAAAGGAAGTATCTTTTTGGAATGCAGCAAAACCTGCTGTCATGACAGGATGCAGACACAAATACACACACACATCCACTTGCTGCCACACACTGAGGCATTTGCTGTCACACACACAAACACACACACACAGTTGCCAGTGGTGGGATCAGAACAACTGCCTATCTAGATATCATTATTACAGTACTACGTAGTTACAAAATGCACCACAGAAATTACACATTCCAAGACAGTCAGACTGCCCTTCTAAGACTGAGGACAACAACAGGGAGACTGACAGTCATGAAGTACATAGCTGTAAACCTGTGTCTTTAAAGTAGGTGTCCATTACAACCTGTATGCACAAACAAGACACATCATCTGCAGGTAGTCCCGAGAGTTATAGTTGTAGCACAACAGGATCCTGAACTGGAGTATGGCCATCTGTGGAATGGGCAACTACTATCACTATACAGGGTTACAGCGGGCATACTCATGTACTTAGTAGCACAGGGCAATTTGGGATGCATTATGACTACAACTACACAAAGTTATACTGGGCATGCTCATACACTTAGTAACAAAGGGCTTGGATGCACTGACTCAAATTACACAAGGTGGCAGTGGGTATGCTCATACGCTTAGTAGCACAGGGGCTGTTTGGGATGCACTCCGATTCTAACCACAGAAGGCCACAGTGTGCATGCTCATACACTTAATGTACAGAACATATTGTAATGGACTCCTTTTGTAAACACACAGGTTTACAGTTATGTACATCTTACCTGTCAGTATATATGCACATCATACTGGTTTACTACTTAATACCTGATTCAGACAATTGTACTTGCTAAAAACAAAAACTAATTATAAAGTTGTATATAACTACTTATGTTTAAGAGGGCATGCTTTCAAAAAGGGTTTTAAAGAAAGCATATTGTTCAACCCAGGATGTTTTTCTGCATTTAATAAGAGGATCCACGTTTGCTCAGCAGCCTCTGTTTGGTTCTCTATATCACCCCCTCTATTGGAACAAATGAGAACTTGTAGAATTAAAAACTTAAAACTATGTGTCGAGTCAGTATTCATAACATGTACTGCCAATGCATTCATTTTCTTTTTTATTTCTAATGTCTCTGTTATGTTCTAAAACTCTGTCTTTGAAGGTTCTATTTGTTTTTCCAACATAATAAGCATGACATTTTTTGGCAGAAAGCAAAATAAACAACATTCTCAGTTCTGCAATCTGCATAGTGATGTAAAGAGATTTTAAAGTGACATGAAGGATGTATATACAATGCTTGACTATAAATGAACTTACAAGCAGAACAATTTCTACATGGGAAAGTACCTATCCTTATGGACGTAGGCGCATGTGGATGCGCTGATTTATGGCACAGATGTTGTTTTAATGATTTATTGTTGTTAAAAGAGTATGAGGGTGTCTCACCAAACTTTTCAATAAAACCTGGAATGTCACGTAAAATATTCCAATTTTTCTTGATGATATTGCAATAGTTATCAATATCATTGGAATATTGCAAAACAACTCTAAAGTTTTTTGAAGTGTTACCAGATGATGTAGATGGAAGCAATTCATTACTAGAAAAATTAAAGAATCGTTTACACCTGGTGGATCTCTGTGTCCATGCTTCCTTAGTAAACAGGTCCACTTCTTATTCAGAATAGCCTCTTTCTAAAAATTCTGATTTTAGTTCTGTAAGGGCATTGCTAGCTTACATATCATTATTGTGCAACCTTAAAGTTCTATAAATTTGACCTTTAACCAAATTTTTAGTAACATGTTTAGGATGCATGCTCCTTTTGTGTAGAAGAGTATTTTTTCTGGTTGGCTTCTTGTGAATACTACTATTAACCTTCTGTAAGTCAGATTTATCAAGAGAGACATCTAAGAATTCTATATGATTATATGAATGTTGATACGTGAACTTGAGGAAACTGGTAATATTATGTAAAAAAGTAACAAAACAATCTAATTCAGTAGTGCTACCTTTCCACAACATAAAAAACATCATTGACAAAGTGTACATACCAGAGGATGTTATCAAAAAACTCATTAGCAGGAGTGAAAATGACTGTATGCTTTCAATGTGCTAGAACAAGATTGGTGTAGCTATTGGCACAGGCTGTGCCCATAGCCACTCCAGTCTTTTGAAGAAAAATATCATTTTCAAAAACAAAAACATTATTTTCGAGAACTATTTTTAACAGAGCACAAAGTAGTGTGACTTTATTACTAGAAAAACACTTATTAGATATGAGAAAATCTCTAATCATCTTTATACCCATATCATTGGGAATACAAGTAAAAAGTGACTCAACGTCTAAAGTAACAAAAATAAATTCACAGTCGATAGTTGAAAGACGATTACACAGTCTCTCTAAGAAAGATTTAGTATCTTTTAAAATAGTGTGACAAGTATCTAGAACTGGATGTAAATTATCCTCTAAAAAGATGTTAAGTGGTTCCGCGCACCAGCCTGTGCCAGCCACAATGGGTCTCATAGGTGGGATTGTTTTGTTTTTGTGTATTTTTGGCAGTCCATATATAGATGGAATAAGAGGATGAGCTACGTTAAAGAATTCAAATAATTCTTCATTTATAAGCTTGGTCATCAACAAATCGAAAACTAGGAAAGAGACTTTTTCCATAACACCATTTGCAGTAAATCTCATTATATGTTGATAAGTACTTGAATCATTTAACAGCAACAGCATTTGATTAATGTAAAAAACTTTATCTAAAATCACTATTCTCCCACCTTTGTCAGCAGGTTTAATAACAATTGACTGTAGATCTTTAAGTTCATTCAAAGATGTGATGTCATCACTAGACATATTATAGAAATTACAATGTGTTCCTGCCCTAAAAAGCTGTCTAAATTCATATCCACACACATTTATAAAAGATTGAACTACTGCATCAAAATTAGGGCTGAAAGTACTAGTTTTTTTATAAGGATGAATATTTCTATTTCTATCTCCAGAAAAAATAGTTTTAAGCATTAAGATTCTCCCTAAAAGTCTCTGGTCTTTGAGCATCTCCACATGATCTGCTCTCTTAGAGGGAATAAAGGATAAGCCATTGTTCAATAATGTTAATTGCTCAGTAGTAAGTTCAATAGATGAAATGTTAAAAATGGCACCTGTATCTACTGGCGTCTTCTTTTCATCATTGGTTGGTTTCTGTCTGTACTTACAGGCCATTGTGAGCTTCCCTTTCTTGTGCTGCTCCTCGATCAACTTTTCATGGGTAGAGGGCTTTCCAGTAAAAAAACATTGGTAAAGCTGTTGTTCTTCAGTTTAACCAAAGCATTGCTGCCTTTAGTGGCTGCATTTGGAACAGATGATCTTGTAATATTTAAATTACAATTGCTTACTTTAAAAGATGTAGTTTTTTTGTTAGAGTCATTAGGAGCACTACTATTCAGTAAAGGGGATGCTTGCTCCATAACAGAAGTTGTCACTAGACAGCGTTCTTTATTAGTAGTACCATTACTGAGTGCACTTTTGTGCCATTGATACATAGCAATTCCGGTTCGTTCTGAAGATGTTGGCATTGGCATTGCATTAGTATCATGATTCAGCCTGTATGATTGGTTCTCTTGTTGATTGACAGAATTTGATGGTTGTCTGCTGTTGAAATCTCTGGGCCAAGTGAACACATGCTGGTTCTGAAAATCCTTGTGATCTCTCTGCAGCTTTTTAACTTTTGTAAGCTGCAGAAGCTTTTCATATGAGACAATATTGTCTTGCAAAACATCCAATTTGCAACCTATAACACTAGAAGTGAATCATTTAAAAATGATATCTTGACATTTAAGAATTTCATTTCTAAGGTCATTTTCCATAGGAAGGAAGAAATTTATAAGTAGGTTGCTATATTGCACACTAAACTGTAGGCTCAGTTCCTGCCATCTGCGAAGTAGTTCAGGATACTCGTTGCCATAGCTCGGCATACTTAGTACTCGTAGAACCCCAGGGATCACTTTGTGTTGCATAGAAGCTTGTAAGTGCAGGTGTTGCCATTGCAACCGTTTATTCTTAAAGAGTTTGTTCAAGTTCTTTGTAAATCTGTAGAAACTCTCGAGATAATGAAATATCGGCAACACTATTGATAGCTTCATCAAAAGAATTTAGATTGAGTAATGGATTATCTGCAATATTTAAAATACGAGTTAGTCGTTCACAACCTGCAGTTCCAATACTGGACGTTAAAGTAGGTTCCATTTCAACAGTTTTTGTCATGCCTCTTTCTCTGAATATAAGAGAACAAGAATCAAAAAAACGAGTCCAGAGTACAGTCAAGTGCAGCAAAAAATGTGCAAAAGTAGAAGTATAAACTGCACGTAGACTTACAGAGCAGAAACTTTAATAAAACAACAAAAAAGCAGAGGTAAGCACTTTCACGACTCACAGGTCGCTTCTTCAGACAATTGTACTTGCTAAAGACATTCATTTAAATAGTAGCTTACCATCACAGCTTAATATCATTAACCAATTAACTGAGATAGTAATTTAATAGAATCCTCCAATGTCCCACACAGATGGGTATTGTATGAACTGTCCTGACATCCTGGTTACAATTGTGTATGGCCATAGCTTTGCAATGCATGCAATGTCTGTGTTTGATAGGCCTTGACATGGACATTGTCTAGGATGTGCATGTCCCACAATAATGTACAGTGACATGTACAAGTGTACCTGGTTTGGCTGGCACATGTTGTGTACACAGACTGTTATCCTCAGATATGCCAATACTGACCTGGTGTGGCAGGACCTGCTTATAGAAAGCAGGTTGACCCTGCACCTGCATTGATAGCATGATACAGGTATTCCCTGGTGTCAGTGGCATTGGTCCATACAGGGCACATGTGTAAGGCATTGTATGGCCTCTGTGGATCACATTTGATGGCACCACATATGTTGCAGGCATCCTGTAGGAAACATAGTGAAGGCACAATGTCCTCAATTATGTACTGCTGTACATGGTGCCATGCCCTCTGCAGCCCACTGCAATCACACCATGCCTACAATTTGCCATCAATATGCAGGGTACTAGCAACATAGCGGGATATTCTAGGCAATTGTGTTTGTGTATAACACATGGGTTCAGAACATATTCCGAGTAATAGTAGAGTTGCATACTTTGTTCACCAGGCCTTTTGCCAGATGTAGGGGTATGGCTTGCCAACACAGTCCCTTGGCTGACTGGCATCTGTACTCCTCATGAGGTAGACATTCTGACATATAACATGGACACCATATAGGAAAACTACAATATCCAATACCCAACATGTCCAGTGGTTAGACACTCATAGCCACCTCCACACAGGCTCTGACTGTCAAACACACACACACACACACACACACACACACACACACACACACACACACACACACACACACACACACACACACCTGCCATGTCTTGGAATAGAACCCCTACCTAACTAGTGCATCACACTACAGCATTATGCAATTACAGCACGCACTACAGAGATTACTGGGTTACAGTAGTCCGAGAAGTGTATTCGTAGGTGGGTGACAGCAGCAGGATTGCCAAAGGTGGTTATGTGAATTGTAAAGAGTGTGCATACTCTCAAAAGCATTGTTCCTTTTTCAGGCAGATAGACACACACACACACACACACACACACACACACACACACACACACACACACACACACACACACACACACAGAGTTGGCCTGTAATGGAATAGAACCCATACCTGATTAGTTTATCACACTATGGCATTATGCAGTTACAGCATGCACTACGGAAATTATTGGGTTACAGAAGTCCCAGTGGTGTATTTCTAGGTGGCTGACATCAGCAGGATTGCCAAAGGTGGTTATGTGAATTGTAAAGAGTGTGCATACTCTAAAGGGTACTGCTATTTTCTCAGGCAGATACACACACACACACACACACACACACACACACACACACACACACACACACACACACACACACACACACACACACAGTTAGCCTCTCTTGGAATAAAACCCCTACCTCACTAGTTTATCACACTACAGCAATATGCAGCTACAGCATGTGCTATGGAGAATACTGGGTTACAGCAATCTCAGAGATGTATTTCTAGGTGGGTGACATCAGCAGGATTGCCAAAAGTGGTTATGTGAATTGTAAAGAGTGTGCATACTCTAAAAGGCATTGTTACTTTCTCAGGCAGACAAACAGTTGGCCTTTGTTGAAATAGAACCCCTACCTAACTAGTTTATCATACTACAGCAATACACAGTTACAGCATGCACTACGGAGAATACTGGGTTATAGTAGTCCTGGAGGTGTATTCCTAGGTGGGTGACATCAGCAGGATTGCCAAAGGTGGGTATGTGAATTGTAAAAAGTGTGCATACTCTAAAAGCATTGTTTCTTTCACAAGCAGGCAGGCAGACACACACAGTTGACATGTCTGAGATTAGAACATCTACCAAACTAGTTTAGCAAACTACAGCATTATGCTGTTACAGCACACACCATGGAGAATACTGGCTTACATCAGTCCCAGAGGCATATTTGTAGGTGGGTGACTTCAGCAGGATTGCCAAAGAAGGGCATTTCAAGAGTACTGCGAGTTGTACATGTCTGTTACCTGCATGTACCCGCTGCTTACTGTCACGAAAACACATGTACACCTGCTTACAACTGTCTTATGCAGTCCTAATTGACAGTATTAACAAGGCTTGCAGGCCTTGAACCCTGGACCATGCAAGCTGAGGTCACTGGACGTACCAGTAAGCCATCTGGGTTGCATACATGTTGCATGGAGTCTATAATGCACATTCCACAGTACTGAAAACAAATGGAATAGTCCCTTTGTGTAAATATGTACAGTACCCTTCAATGAACTGTACTCTGTGAAACAACAAAGACAAGTCTACATCTGTACAACTGTCATAACTACACACACACACACACACACACACACATATATATATATATATATATATATATATACATATATATATATATATATATATATATATATATATATATATATATATAAAATATATATACATATACACACGTCTGAACACCCTTTGTGACACAGAAGGGTTCCAAAGGAACTGACGTGTACACAAAACAGAGGCATCTCTTGTGTTATAACATTTAAATCTTAAGCAGTTCACCAGAGAAAAGATGGTTGTTGTGTATGTGGAGTTTGGGGTGGGTAATGATGGCTAATGTAATCTACCCCGGGGATTGTGGAATTAAGGTGGGGGAATGATGGGTATGAACTTACACCCCAGTGACCACTTCTGTGTCACTGCTCAACAGTGGCACATGAAAATAACATACCCAACTGTAGTCATGCTTGACTGTGTATTCTTTACCATTCCTAACTATGTAATACTTTGTAGACACCGTTTACCACAGATGGCTACCATGGTGTGCTGAAAGACATTACACATGTGTATGCCTGGCTACAGGGTAGTCACACACACAAACATGGACACACCTGCCAGTATTGTGCATACACGTCTTGCCTATGTAAAGGTAACTAGTACAGTGGTATGCAGTTGGGGTATGTGTCACAGAACACATACAATTACACTTTGATTCCACTTCTGAGCTAGGTGACATCACAGGACCGATTACTTGCAGTGGGGAGGGGGGAAGTGAGAGGTTTAGCAGTTGACAAAGATAAAGGCCAATGCAAAAGGAAGTATCTCTTTGGAATGAAGCAAAACCTGCTGTCATGACAGGATGCAGACACAAATACACACACACATATCCACTTGATGCCACACACTCACGCATTTGCTGAGACACACACACAAACACACTCAGCCATTTGCTGACACACACACTCAGGCATTTGCTGTCACACACACAAACACATGCACACAGTTGCCAGTGGTGGAATCAGAACTCCTTCCTATCTGGATATCACTATTACAGTACTACGTAGTTACGAAATGTGCCACAGAGATTACACATTCCAAGACAGTCAGACTGCCCTTCTAAGACTGAGGACAGCAACAGGGAGACTGACAGTCACGAAGTACATAGCTGTAAACCTGTGTGTTTAAAGTAGATGCCCATTACAAACTGAATGCACAAACAAGACACATTATCTGCAGGTAGGCCTGTGAGGTATAGTTGTAGCAGAACAGGAACCTGAACTGGAGTATGGCCATCTGTGGAATGGGCAACTACTATCACTATACAGAGTTACAGTGGGCATGCTCATGCACTTAGTAGCACAGGGCCATTTGGGATGCATTATGACTACAACTACACAAAGTTAACTGGGCATGCTCATACACTTAGTGACAAAGGGCTTGTTGGATGCACTGACTCAAATTACACAAGGTGGCAGTGAGTATGCTCATACACTTAGTAACACAAGGCTGTTTGGGATGCACTCCGATTTTAACCACAGAAGGCCACAGTGTGCATGTTCATACACTTACATGTACAGAACATGTTGTAATGGACTCCTTTTGTAAACACACAGGTTTACAGTTATGTACAGCTTACCAGTCAGTATATATGCACATCATACTGGTTTACTACCTGATACCTGTATGTCGCCCGTAAATTATATATCTGTGTCTGTGCTGTGTGATGCACATGCATACATGTACATGAAGTACTGACATATATATGTTAAGTATACACATTCATGCATGTGTGGACATGACAGACAATAGGTTACCTGGGTCACACAGGGAGATGCTACCTACAGCATGTGTCACACACCTTGCTGCCCTGAAATGCATACATTGATAGCAGGTTGTTCACAGTAGCATTATACATGGAACAGTGGCATGTGCAAGCATAATGTATGAGCCACATTGTGTAATGGTACTGAGGTGCAGGTGTCAAGATGACCTCTCCTGGCTGTGTAAGTAGTTGTCATTATTAGCAGAACTGCTACCCTAAGTATATCTCACATTGGTCATATAAACAATTTCTGCTGCTGTCCATCACCTTACATGAGGCATTTACTACCAAGCACATTACTGCCACTCGCAGTGATGCCATGGTACGAGTGGCAACTGCTAGACCAAAACAATGAGCCAATGTCCTGCTGTTATTATGAGGTTGTCCAGTGTATGTCATTCCAGGCTGTGATGACTGCATGACAAGCCTTCAACACAGAGCACATGTATCCATGTTTCACATGTGTGTGGATAATACCTAGGTCACATTTACTCATATAGCCGCATTCAAAGGCAAATGTCCTACACCCAGAAGTAACACCCTGACACCTACAAGACAATTGCATTGGATGCTTATGCTAATCCCTTGCTAGATGTGTGGCTTTAGTAATCCATTTGCTCAATGTAGAACCTACAATGGGGAATACTGACATCTGTGCAGTGAGGAACACTTGGCTAAAGGCTCTGTAGTGCACAGTTGCACTACCACCATATAACTCAGATCCAGACATGTGAGAATAACAGTGGTATGGACCATTCCAGGTGGTGGTGTACACATATTCATAAAGGCTACTCACATGTAAAGACCACTACTCTGATGTAACGCATCACAGATGAGTCAGGTACAGGTGACAGTGGCAAATGTTGCATTCTAGGTTGTATCCTCATATACATCCACCACCTTGTCCCCAGACAACCAACATACATTCAGATGTGGTATGATATAGTATAGTAGACCACCTGATAACCCTCGATTTGTGGACTGTACCTAGGCCTACATCAACTGTGCACATTACCCATGTACAGACATAGCGGCATAATGTGTTATGCAATGCAATAATACCACTGTTTGTAACCAGCTCAGTTGTACACATACCAGGGTCCCTCAGATGTTGTAAGCATTATCACGGTCAACTGTTGCTGTACACCAGTAAACAACACCCTCATGGTTGGATATGACCTAACTGTACCTGCCCTGGATATGTACATCCCACACTCATCCAACATAAATGACATTACCATAGCTTTCTTTATCCTTTCTACATACAGGTGGCTACAGTCATTACACACTTGCACATGACAGATAGCATGCTAACAATACATACGGTTTGATATTTATGCTAACAGAGGTAATATTCCCTATTATATTCTGTACTGGTCACCCATGACACCTGTCATATCATACAACACCCCATGTGGCATGTATGTCTTTAGACATGTTCAGCTAATGCAATGCCTACAAACCTACCCAAATAACAGGATCATAAGACCTACACAAGGCCTGTATTGACAGACTCAGGGAAATACAGCTCTGCTCTGTATGTTCCTGAGTAGTCACAGGTGATATGTTCATGACATGTACAGCCATGTGTGGCCACAGCTCCTACATATATCCCATGTCAACAATTGCAAGCCATGCATACTGTGTACTGTCTGGACATTAGCCTTAGAACCTTAATGGCCAGTACATGCTGGGGTGAGATGTTTACAAGCCACAGACCTTGCACATGCTTGAATGAGTGTACTGCCTAGCTCTAACAGAGCACATTGCTGGCACTCTTCCTGTAAACATGAGGTGTGTGTGGCAAATATGATGTGCTCACTGTTGACCATTACAGTGACCTGGCTTCACCATGGCACTGTCAAGTAGCAGTTTGTAGGAGCATGACATGGAATAATGCTGTTTGTGTCTCGCTGATATGTGCTGTTGTCATATATGTACACTTGGCTACTCGGTAAAGGTGGTGGTGTCCTACCAGTACATTAATATAACATCCATTATGGTGTAATGCTCAGCTATCTTTCACAGATGGCATGGGGAAGGTGTGGAATGTATCATCTTGACCTGCTAGTGCACTTACTGATGTAGACTGCATATGTGTACATGTATTGATGTTTGTGCAGATTCCATGTGTGTGCAGTGTCTGATGTCTGAAGGTGACTGTTGTCTTAGTACATCATGCTGTTGCAATACAGCCTCAACATTGCAAGCTGTATAGAGTGATATGCTCTAGATACAGTAAGCCATACATGAGGTATGGACAGATGTTTGGACATGGCTACTAAGTGGTGAGGCTTCTTTGAAGATGAATGATTACTGAGGACAGCTCACTGGTGTGTTACAATCAGTCCTACAATAACCTGTGTAACTGCTAAGGTCAGGTTTTGTTAATTGAAGTGGAAGACAGACAATGTAGAATGCTGTAAGGGTGACACTGAGGAGAAACCTCATGACACCTGTAACAGTAATACCTCCCCTGTGCATATATTGTGCATATACCAGCACAGCCGGCAAAGGAAAGAGTCAGTAAGCTTTGTACCAGATGCAATAGTGCTGTACTTTTGTAATACCTATCATGAGAAAGGCAGGTGTTTGATTCACAATGCTGGCACGTGTGGATGTGTGTTTGTCCACATATGTCACGTATGGTTGGGAGTACATCCCACATGTTATCACCCTCCTGAACACTGTTGTTGACACCAGTACAGAGTGAAGTGTAGAAAGAAAGACATAGGCAGGTGGCTGAACCTCACACGTGTAAAGTGTCTGTATGTGTGTGACATAGGTGTATATCTTTGTGAATGCTACAGTGTGTGTGTGTGTGTGTGTGTGTGTGTGTGTGTGTGTGTGTGTGTGTGTGTGTGTGGCTGTCCGTGTGTATGGCTGTCCAGTCCCTGGAGTGAGGCTGTATTTTACCATAGCGAAATGTTAATTCCCCCTCCCCCACCCCACTCAATGCAATCTAGCATCCCTGTTGATATCATCAGTCGTAGACGAGCATTCTAACCTCCTGTTAACATGTACACCCTGGGGTGTGGCCTGTTGTTACTTGGCCTACTGATGGACCCCCTCCCCACATACACTCACTGCACTGTAGTATCCCTGTCGATGTCCTCGATCTTAGATCATTCCAACTACCTGTACATGTGTAATCTCTGTGGCACATCTTGTAATTGCGTAGTATTATAATGATGATATGCACATAGGCAGGAGTTCTCATCTGAACACCGGCAACTGTGCGTGTGTGTCAGAGTGTGCATTACTGTGTCTGTGAATCCCTGAGTGTGTGGGTGTGTCTGTGTTTGCATGCTGTCATGGCAGTGGGTATTACTGCTTTCCAATGAGAAGCCACTATTTCCACTGGCCTTTTCCCTTGTCATCCGGCATACCACTCTTTTACCTCCTCCCCGCTCCAGGTAACTATACCTGTGATGTCACCCACTATGGATGTGACGGCTCTGAACACAGTAGCTTACTACACAGCTATCATGCTCTTGGATCATTAGAACAGTAAACATAATTGAAACATGGGAGAATATAACTGTGATGCGGAAGCTACAAAGTGCATGCAGGTATTGTCATATGGACATGTGGGTAGTCAACATATACATATAGGACACTAACCACAAACACTGACATCCCCCGGCACATGCAACTACACCTGAAAGAGGAAGGCAGAACGTCATGATCAACATGCTGTTAGTGTTGTTACACATGATACATACTGTCAAACATACAAAATGCTTCTAAAACTGTAATACATAGTATGTTTGCTGCCTGTCAACACTACTCAACAATATTAATCTACACTTGTCTACCTAGTATGTTCACCCTGTGCATCAGACCATATGAGCATGTCCCTGCACCGATGGTGTTGATGACAGGGATGCGGCACAGGAATCATCAAATGCACAGTGTGATAATGTTTGCCAGAGGCCTAGGCTGTGCCATTGGATGACATCATGTGTGTGCTTTAGGGCCTGTGATATAATTGGGCATGTAGCAATGTTATGTGTCTGTGTGTTGAGGTGTTTCTGGTGTGTGTGTATGTATGCACAGAGGTCTGGCATGTGGCTGGCCTACACAGGGGTATTATTGACAGCTGCAGACTGTACAAGGCAGGTTTCACAGTTCATGGTGTCCGGCCATGGCCACGTGACCTGCGCCTGCCCGGGGATACAAGGGCACTACCAGACAGAGGTCCAGATTGGGTACTGTCTGATGACACATGTCCACTGGAATTGTGTCCCTGTTGGGACTGTCCAGGACCACATGCATGTGGCCTGTTGTGTCCTGGTGTGGACTGCACAGCACCAGCTGCACTGCTGCTCCTACAGCCACTATGGGAGCGGGCACGTGCAGTAGCATGTTCACGTAGACCTTCGACAGGTGATGTATCTGACCTACATCCACGTGCCCGATGCCTCACTCCCACCAGATGTTCCAACACAGAAATTCCATGCTCGATGACTGACATGCCACGGTCAAGGTCTCCCACCATGTAATCCAATCGTCTATCCAAAACATCTGCAAGATGATGGTGAGCATTTTCAAGTGTGTTGTCAGTTAATTAATGGACAGCAGCTCTCTGAAGTTTCAGACCTTCTCTGTTGTGCCATTCAGCACATGCCTGTGCCTCCATTACAGCCCAAAACATGTGTCTGGTGACTCCAGCTGATGTGCTTTGTCTCGCACGGGCATGTTGGCCAGTGGTCTTCTTACGAGCAGCGCTGGGCACATGTCTGTGTGGGACATCACCAGTCAGTTGACTGGGATCATGGTGTGCAGGCACACCTTCCATAGTCTCTACACTTCCCTGTTCCATGCTACCACCCACCAACTGTCCTTCCTCTATGGCCAGTGGTGATGCGTATGTGTAGGCAGGGGAACTGTGTGTGAGGATGAGGGGGAGATAGGTGGAATGGCAACCAATGGCACAGATTCAGCCCCTGACAACCCTGCCTGTGCCTCAATCATACTATCATCATCACTGCTAGAGACTGTGGGGACACTATCATCAGGTGGACCACAGGAGGGCAATGCACCTACATCAACACCTGTGAGGGGACGACAATAACTGTACATTACAAGTTATACCAGACACACAGATACACAGACACACATGCTACATGCAGGTGATATGGCAGATGGCATTCAGCTTAGACAATTATAGTTTAATTTTAGACAATTATAGTGGTAGTAATCATACATCCCTGAGTTGCACACAACAGCATGCATGTGTTATACCAGACAGCATGCACCTTACACAATTATAGTGGTGGTTAGCATACATACCTGTATTGCACCATTTGTGGTTAGTAGCCTATGCCACATACCTGCAACACAATGCATGCACTTTGCACCATTGCATCACACTGCCATGGTGTGTGCAACATACACCACATGTTAACAGATCGTCACTGACCTTTGTACATCTACCACTGATGCTTTTTGTTGGCCACCACCCTTATGTGGGAGGACATGAGCAATATGGCATGTTGACTGCACACTATGCTTGCCTGAGCCCTAGCTTGCATATCTCCCCCAAAGCAGTGCATGTCTGTTCAACATTATTCCGCCTACCCCTGAGCTGAGTCTAGACTGTGCATGTGGCTGTACACACATGTTTGACATGGCTGTCCCTACTTTGCAATGGTGACACAGTCCAGCACAGGTTTACAGTACATTGTCCTTCTGTGTGGTGTATGACCTTGCCAAACGCATGTAGTATATGACATGTCTTCTGCTGACGTGTTTAATGACATGCATACATGTGTAACACAATGGTGTCCTTTCACATCTACAGTACGGTAATGGTGTCCCAATGTTGGGACGTGTTATACTAACATGGACCTTCAGCTGATGCAATGTTGTCTGTCCACCCTACACATATGCAGGGGCATACTACACATTGAGCTGATGTGCAGAGCCATTGCAGGGCATCATGTGGCTTCACAATTGCTA
Source organism: Protopterus annectens (assembly GCF_019279795.1). Lineage (NCBI taxonomy): Eukaryota > Metazoa > Chordata > Ceratodontiformes > Protopteridae > Protopterus > Protopterus annectens. The sequence continues at coordinate 1,367,848,446 of NC_056733.1, forward strand.
TACAGTGTGAGCTATTGACATAGTTCATAGCCATGACTATGTTCACATACAATACATACATAATGTGGAATGTGACCCACGTCACTGAGGTGTATAGACACTAAACCCTAATGTGGAATGTGTGACACAGGTCACAGAAGGGTATACGGAAGACACCCCTGCACATCTGCAACCATATTACTGTTGCCTGGCAACTATGCCTACACATGGCTAACTTAGCAGTACTCCATGTCCCACATGCCATCTGTGTACCTCACACACATGAGGAGCAGGCATGACAGTGATGTCTGACAGCAGCAAAGTGAATGTACTGTATCTGTGGCCTGATGTGGTTGTATGTGTATGTTGTGCAACACATGTATGTATTTGGATACTGTATAGGTGAATGCTTTCATGTCATGACACACTCAAGATGTTCAAGACATGTTATGTGGTGGTTTCGTGTTATGCCTACACAAGCTGTGCACATGCCTGTATGATGTTTAGTGTTTCACATCTGCAATATCACCATTACACAAAGGCCATAGTTGTATTGTGTCAAGCCAATGTACAACAGGATGTACATACATGTACATCACGTCTACTGTGTGTGTTGCTTCATGTCTCTGGCCATCCTCCATGGCCATATGTACTGTCCAATGGTTGTGATGGCCATCTTATTTCACATGTTAGTGTTATCCCATATAACATACCCCCATAGATGTCATATGCTCCACTGAGGACAGGGTTATGCAGACAAAGGGTGGTATGTATGGGATGTGAGACATGTTTTGTGCAGGATAGTTGAGCAGTGTTGCAGTCAGCTCACTACATGTCATGGACATGTCAGATGGCACATGGCATTGTGCAACATTCATAGCAAGGCTATAATCCACAAGGATGTATCCTGTGGGCCGGTCATACTCCAGCTCCAACACATTTAGAGTGTGTGCACACATATGCTCTCTGTACAGTACTGTTCATATTCCCAACATGTGTAATGTTGATATGTAGTGCCTGTCCCTAAAGTGCAACACACCTCTTCAATTGTATTCACTGTTGTCCACACGTCTGGCAATGACAGTTTCGAAGGTTTAGTGTAGGTGTTTCATATAGTCTTCAATTGTTTCACATGGGTAAACCCTGTGATGCATTGCAGGTCTGACCAGTGTCCATTAACAGGACCACCATACATTATGTGTACGTGTGCTATGGCAGATAGCATGCAATTAATATGTTCTGTGCATTATTAAGCCTGGTAAATAATAACAATCTCACCTGAGACAGGCTGCTGTCACTGCAAAATGCCCAAGGTACCTAAACAGGAGTGTCACAGCAGTAAGATCATTATCCACACCTGTGTGATAGCTACAGGGTGCAATGTCCATGTTAGCACATAAGCAAGTACAATACACTATACTATGGAATATGCACATCTGTGCATACATAGAGAAGCAGACTATAGAATGTGGCATGTGTGCATACATAACTTGCATATGTTACACTACATATTGTACAGTTACACATGTAACTATGTGAAATATAGTTGTGTTATATGTGCAGTAGTGACTTACCAGGCAACTTCAGGCTCACTGGTTGAGAGACATCCACCTCCACAATACCAGCTAAAGCTTGTGGATGAAGGTCTGCAGGTTTCCCAAGGTTGGCCAGTAGCTCCTCGGTATGTGTGAGTGGGGGCTCGGTGAGTGCCCCCCCCCACCTATTTCACCTTGTTCCCTGGCGATTGCATTAGCATGCTGTTTCACCTGACTTATGAGGTCAATGCAGTGTCGGAGCATCTGCTGATAGGTGCAATTGTGACTGCCAACATCATTTACCCTCCTGCAGAGTTCCTCCCACAGGGCATCCTGCTGCTGTGCATCCTGTGGCACATGGCTGAAGAGTGTTGTGTGGTTGTCAAAGAGGTATGGGACGAGGACCTCATCCTCCAAGCAGCTGTATGCTGGCAGTCTGCTATGTGGCATACCTGGAAGACATAATGATGGAGACAGGTCACAGTAACTCACAGAGAAGTACAGCAGTACAGCTGAACATACATGTGTATCACATTTATTAAGATTACAAATATGTCTTTGCAAATCTACATGACACTAACACCACTGACATGTATAAGTCACACACATTTGACACTTACTGGTGATGTGATGTTATTGCCATATATGTGTTTGTCATGTGATGACATTGCTCATACACATGTGGATGTTGTCTTGACGTGGGCATGTCTGTTTGCCTGTACTGGTGTCTTTACCTATCAGCACATGCCTAGATGTGTTCACATTAATGCAATCAACCTTAATGCTGTGAATATGTCACATATATAGTCATACCTAGACATTAGGGACATGACTTGTGACCCTGCATACTTGCAAGCATGTATGTGTTTTGCCATATACATCTACATGGCACTGTACAGCTGTGTAGCATCCTGCCATGTAGTGCCTGTGTTGCACATGTGTAACACATTGGACAATAGCTAGCCTGATGGTATTTGCAGGGTTGGATATCAACTATAGCATGTATGGTCATAGTGATCTAGTAGTCTATATGCCCTGGGCCATTTATGAGCCTAGGCAGGCAGGTTACCTAGCTGTAGGCAACAGACAGGTAAGTTTCAGTGGCCAGTTTAAGCAGTGCCACAGAACTGATCCACAGGGTTACTGATATATTTGGTATGCAGTCATCACACCATGTCACAGAGGCGGGAGATGTGCAGCTTCACTGGACAGGGATGCATAGTATGGCAAGAGTATGTTAAGTGTATGGGACAGAGATCTGTCAGGCATGTTGTTATTCTTGTACTAGAAAGGTGGATGTCCATGATGTATGTGTTTATTTGGGATTAGGATGTAAGTGTAGCATGTCCAACACCTCTGGGTTGGACATGGCGTTATTCAGGGTAGGCTGCATGCTACATAGTGCAGCTAGGGATTGGGAAGGGCAGTGTAGGCCATCTACACATGGGCAATAAATCTTAAAGGAAATATGTGATCTATTATGGGTCACATGGGTGTTGAGTATGGCTGAGCAATTATCTCTATATTCCTGGATGGCACCCTGTCATGATTAGGGGGTGCCACATACGACTACTTGTCTGGTGAAGTAACTATCAAAGTAAAGAATACTGTCCAGCTGCGTCCCATACACACTGTTGCCATTATGTTGTCCGCTGCCTAGGTGGTAGTTCATGGGTACAGGGTTTGTAACATAGGGGATGACAATGCAATACTTAGCCGTCAGATTGTGGCCATATGTCACACACCACACATCTGACACACTAAGGCCCTTCTGTATGTTGAACACAGCACACATTGAGTCGACTACTGCTCCTAGTTCATAGTCATTTGCAAACTTCAATAGGCTGATGCCTTCTGTGTTAGTCTGTGTGGTATAGATAACAAAGAGGGGGAGTACCAGGAATGAACCCTGTATTACTGTGGCTGGAACTGGTTTGATGTGCGTGTATTAGTCGGACACCTTCTGTTGTGCTGGTTCTGCCAGCAGTCCAGTTGCCAACCACTCCTGTGACATAGGAATATACACCTAGTTTACTGAGCATAGCTGGAACACAGTATGGGTGATGGTGTGTTACGACCTGGCAAGGTCATGATATGCAGTGTTAATCAACCCTACTGTTATCTACATCTGTACCGAGTTCATCAAATACATTGATCATGGTTCATGGCCTTACAGACCAGACTCAGCAGGGTAGTTGTGCACTATTTCCCATTATCAATGGTGTCTCCCCCTTTGTGGGGTGTGATAACTGTTACTGTGCATCATTCGGTGTGTACACAGCCTGACATGGAGCTATGATTGAACATGATGTGTATGTGGATAGCTGAATGTTCTTACATTTGTGTAGGATACACCCTGGGATGTTGACAGGTCCCATGAAAGCTGTATGCATGGCTTTAGAGAGTGCAGCTTGTACCTGCAAAGTCATTATTATAGGGGCCCTGTAGTGTACATGGATATTTTACTAAGTGTACCTGTTGGGGGGGAGGGGTGAGTGGGTTTAGGTTCTCCAAGACCCTATCTGGATGAATGGGTGCTATTTCTGTTGGTGCAGTACTTCCCATGCCATAGTGCTGTGCAGCACAGCAGGTCTTGTCATTGCCATTATGATTAATGACACCGCTATAGAATGCTCTGTGCTTGGCCTCATAATATGTGTCTGATTAGTTTCACAGTAGTTTTGTGTGGTTTTACATGGTGTATCTGCATCTTACTGAGGCTGACCAGGGATCACCTACACTCATGAGTGTTCATTCTTGCAACAGTTACTACCTTCTGTGGTACAGTTTAAAGCATGGTACCACCAGTTTGCCTTCTTGTCTGTGTTGGGTTGAATCCTGGTTCTGTTTCAACGGCACAATCACTGCACATATGTGACTGCTTAAGGTTCATTTATGTAGGATTCAACATTTTCACATGCATTGTCCATCTGCATGGGTGCCATGACAGTCACAACTCTGCTCTTAGGAAACATAACATTGGCATTGGAGACTATGTGTAGCATACTGTTAGCCTTGTTTGTGTAACTACTGTGATCCAGGTCAGTGGGGTCAATGGAATCCAACATGCATTGAGCACAGGTATTGGTACATGAGGTGTCTTCCCAGTTCATAATGGAATAGTTGAGAGTAGCCACTATTATGGTTCTTTCTCAGAACTAATCTTCCCCATTACAGCACATTATGACAGATGGGAAATCCATGGCCTGCTGGGTGATCTGTCTCAAGGTGCAATTTGAATTCCACTTTGGCACAAAGGTAGTTGCTCAGCATAATGCATCTGAAGTTATGCAAGTGCAACTAGCATGGGGGTGTACATATCCTTCAGGAATATGGACACACCTGCGGCCCGTGTGTTCCAATAAAGGATAATGGGCAAGAGGTGAGGTATGCGTTATAACATGGTCATGCAGGTGTGCTCTCCGGAGCACTGAAACATGTCTCACATATGTTCTCCATGTTAGGGATTGACATATGTGTGTCCATATAGTGTTTCTGACATGTATCATTGTGTAGCGAGATCAGCACTTTATTGTTTGGCTGTCCCTGTAACAGCAGTGGACCTTCACTTGAACTGTGCATAATGAACACACTATAGGGGAAGCATGAGCCCTAGAAAGTATCCAGATTCCCAGGAGTGACAGATGCAGGCCCTGTCTGGCAAAGCATCATGGTCTGTCAACCATGTTATCCCAGGCAGCCAGATATTGGATACCCTTTGACTTGCACCACTACACTAGACAATTGTGGAATACAATCCCTTTGTCCCTGTACTGCAGTATCATTCTGGCCAATGGCAGAATGCTGCCCAGGCCTTGGGATATACCTGCATGGGCTACAAGACCTGACAGTTCCTACATGTGTTTCCATGCAGTCCAGGCTACTGCATCACAGGTCCTGCACAACAACATGGAATATGCCAGAGTCATGTGTATAGTTCAAAAGGTGGTCTGAGTGTATGGGTATGTGGCTAACCATGGCAGACAGGCAGCAGAAAGTATTATGCCCTCGTATAAGTTGATGTGTAACATATTGCTTGAGACAAACCCAAGAACCAAGGACAAATACTGAAAAAATCCACGAAGATACGAAGCTCATCCAAAACAGCTTTATTGTGCAAACAAACCACCGGTGCTCCAACACTGACCTAGGTTTCGTCCCAAAGGACTTCTTCAGAGTGTATGGAACCAGCAAACATATATACTAACACTAATTGGTTAATTAACCAATGCACAACTTAAAAAGTAATAATAAGATTGAATGACCCGCCCAAAAATCCAGGCTTGAATCAAACAACCACTGTAAAAACATTAAAAACACTCAACACTCTCTGTGGACTCACAAATAAGTGTAATATGATAAAAAATGTAGATGTGTGATAAAGATGATAAAAAATAAAGAAAATAATAAAATAAACTATTGTAATACATGAAATTCAACAGTTGTTGAAAAATAAAATCAATTATCTATAAACGTTATTTTAACCTAATATATGTTTGAGCACGCATGGTCAGTGATGATTCTGATTTTGCGGATGAATTGGACTTCATGTCGAATCTCTTTTTAAATAAGGGGTATCCTCAATCAATGTGTGAGGAGGTTAGGAAGGAAATACAATCTAAAAGAGACAGTGGACACATTCAATCTATTCTTAGGAGCACACAGGACCTGTTCAATCACAACTTTAATAGGCAACAGGACATAGTTAAAGAACATCTTCTATTTGTCCTTACCTTTAATGCAGATACTGACCGCATTATTAAGATTATTGAGAAATATTGGGCACCCCTAACAAGACTTAAAGATTTCCAAGGTTTCACCACACGAAAACCAAAGTTTATTTTTAGGAAAGACAAGACCTTTAAAGAGATGTTGGAGAAGGGTAGTTTTGTTAGGGCCAGTAAAACAAATAAAAGTAAGGGCAATTTTAAATGTGGCAGATGTTCAACTTGTGTGTATATATTACCAACTTCGAATAAGATAATGATTAATAATATATCTATTAACATTAATGGTCACTTTAACTGTCTTTCTTAAAATATTGTTTACCTTGCGAAATGTCAATTGTGCATGGCTTTTTATGTGGGCAAAATGTGTAGAAAATTTAGAGACAGAATAAAGGAACATCTTTTAGACATTCAACATCATAAGTCCACCAATGCCCTAGCTCGACATTTAATGGCACATAGTGATCATAAATTTTCATTTTGTGTTTTACAACAGTTGACAAAAGATCCACAGGGTAGGACTACAGAATATCACTTAGATACCTGTGAACTTAAGTGGCAGATTTTACTTAACGCCCATTACCATCCTGGGTTGAATTAATTTATTTCTATTAAACCTTATTTAAGGCTCAAACATATATTAGGTTAAAATAACGTTAAACCTTATTTAAGGCTAAAACATATATTAGGTTAAAATAACGTTTATAGATAATTGATTTTATTTTTCAACAACTGTTGAATTTCATGTATTACAATAGTTTATTTTATTATTTTCTTTATTTTTTATCATCTTTATCACACATCTACATTTTTTATCATATTACATTTATTTGTGAGTCCACAGAGAGTGTTGAGTGTTTTTAATGTTTTTACAGTGGTTGTTTGATTCAAGCCTGGATCTTTGGGTGGGTCATTCAATCTTATTATTACTTTTTAAGTTGTGCATTGGTTAATTAACCAGTTAGTGTTAGTATATATGTTTGCTGGTTCCATACACTCTGAAGAAGTCCTTTGGGACGAAACCTAGGTCAGTGTTGGAGCACCGGTGGTTTGTTTGCACAATAAAGCTGTTTTAGATGAGCTTCGTATCTTTGTGGATTTTTTCAGTATTTTAACATATTGCTTGAGTTTGCATTCACAAATGAGTACTGTTGGGCATGTTTCCAGTCACATGTTCTGAGGTGTGGCACAATTATGCAAACTATGTCATACAGTTTGTGTATTTCAGTGTCTGTCTCTTCCTGCTTGGGGGTTACTTGTTTGGCCAGATACTTAGAAGCGTCTGTGAATGTGTATCATTTCTGTTAGTGTGTTGGTGTCCTTACTGTGTTCTGGTAAGGGTATGTGTTGGTTGTGTTGATGAGCTGCATGTGTTAACCTACACCTCATGACTGTCCAGTCCAGTCATGGCTGTAGACTGGGCTGCCTTCCAGCTTACCCCTATAGCTGCATCTCAAACAATGTGTGGGGCATGGTGTTAGGTGGGTTTGGCAGTGTACATGGCATAGAGATTACATTCCCCCAGGATGGCCACATACACAAAGCTGACATTAGTAAACACCAGTAGCTGACTAGTGGACATGCCTGTATGAGCATTCAGTACTACAAGTACCAAGTATTGTATTTAGTTTACGTATTGCTTATGAAGATGTTTTAGACAGTGATGCTCACATGTAAATATATGTGTTATGGACATGACAACACTGGCTATTACGGAAACACTGTAGCTACCTTTAACAGCAATCCTCCTCTGAGGAGCACATCACATCCTGTTAGTTGATTACAGATGATGCAAGTGTCTACAGGTCTGTTTCCTTCTCTGGGTATATACTCACATATCCACCAGGACCATGAGCTTTGTTGGGCACAGACATCCCCTCTCCAAACAGAGTCATGTATCAATAGACTCTGATGCCACTATCAACACAATCAGGATATAATCAGATAGCGTGAGCCATCACCTATGAAGCAGCTATTACACATGGGCAGCTGTCCCCTACATCTAACACTCCTACTGCAGATGTTACACTGGAGTTAAAGATGATATGCAACCTGTTTCATTACCAGTGCTGTGCACTACCTTACATACAGTATGTGCAAGTGGCTGTTAAGTTGGCAATGAGAAGTAGTTACACAGGTAGTTCAACCAGTGTGTCTCTACTCTCAATATCCACTGTAGGTAGGTGTGCACATAGCCATTTGGCCCAGCCCTGTAACAAGGGTCACTACACGTTTGCATAACATGTACACATGCACAGCTGTTATTGCTAGCAAATGATACTAGAGAGGTCCAGCCCTGTAACAAGGGTCACTACACATTTGCACAACATGTACAAATGCAAAGCTCTTATTGCTTGCAAATGATACTAGAAAAAACAGCCCTGTAACAAGGGTCACTACACATTTGCATAACATGTACACATGCACAGCTGTTGTTGCTTGCAAATGATACTAGAGAGGACCAGCCCTGTAACAAGGGTCACTACACATTTGCATAACATGTACACATGCACAGCTGATATTGCTTGCAAACAATACTAGAGAGGACCAACCCTGTAACAAAGGTCACTACACATTTGCATAACATGTACACATGCACAGCTGTTATTGATTGCAAATGATACTAGAGAGGACCAGCCCTGTAACAAGGGCCACTACACATTTGCATAACATGTACACATGCACAGCTGTTATTGATTGCAAATGATACTAGAGAGGACCAGCCCTGTAACAAGGGTCACTACACATTTGCATAACATGTACACATGCACAGCTGATATTGCTTGCAAACGATACTAGAGAGGACCAACCCTGTAACAAAGGTCACTACACATTTGCATAACATGTACACATACACAGCTCTTATTGCTTGTAAACAATACTAGAGAGGTCCAGCCCTGTAACAAGGGTCACTACACATTTGCATAACATGTACACATGCACAGCTGTTATTGCTTGCAAACGATACTAGAGAAGACCAACCCTGTAACAAGGGTCACTACACATTTGCATAATATGTACACATGCACAGCTGTTATTGCTTGAAAATAATACTAGAGAGGACCAGCCCTGTAACAAGGGTCACTACACATTCGCATAACATGTACACATGCACAGCTGTCATTGCTTGCAAACAATACTAGAGAGGACCAGCCCTGTAACAAGGGTCACTACACATTTGCACAACATGTACAAATGCAATGCTCTTATTGCTTGCAAATGATACTAGAAAAAAACAGCCCTGTAACAAGGGTCAATACACATTTGCATAACATGTACACATGCGCAGCTGTTATTGCTTGCAAATGATACTAGAGAGGACCAGCCCTGTAACAAAGATCACTACACATTTGCATAACATGTACACATGCACAGCTGTCATTGCTTGCAAATGATACTAGAGAGGACCAGCCCTGTAACAAGGGTCACCACACATTTGCACAACATGTACAAATGCAAAGCTCTTATTGCTTGCAAACAATACTAGAAAAAAACATCCCTGTAACAAGGGTCACTACAGATTTGCATAACATGTACACATGCACAGCTGTTATTGCTTGCAAATGATACTAGAGAGGACCAGCCCTATAACAAGGGTGACTACACATTTGCATAACATGTACACATGCACAGCTCTTATTGCTTGCAAATGATATTAGAGAGGTCCAGCCCTGTAACGAGGGTCACTACACATTTGCATAACATGTACACATGCACAGCTGTTATTGCTTGCAAACAATACTAGAGAGGTGGATATTACATGTATTATATGCATGGATAGTTACCTGGCTCTTCCAATTATCTTTGTTGTCACACTGCTAAACTGTTGGATGACTACAAATGATATGTATCCTGTTACTGAGTATTATAATTGCCAATAGACATAACTACTATTTGCATAACATAACAGAACTGCTATGTAGAATAGAATACAGATCTGTCTAAAATACTGTACTTTACACAGTTATTGGCACAATATCCCACAATGCACACCATATTTGCACAGTAAGCCGACCTATAACATGTTCATCTTACTTATACACCCATACATATGTCAACTGTTACAATATATCGACATGTACTATCCCCTGTCATAGCACATATTTGTTGGACCAATCCTGACACTGTCAGTGGCTAGAAGCGAATTGGTGTGTTCCAAGCCCATATCATCCTTTGTGGTGTATGCGGAGTTTGCCGTGTTACCTTCAGCAGTACACACATAGAATACTACAAGCATTACTACTGCTCAACAACACATTACTACAAGATAGCTATTTCCACTATATGCATTGATTACACTGTAATTCTTACAGTACAGCTACTACATACACAGACATACTGCATGTTATACATATTTCTTAGTAATCAGAGGTGTTATTGACTAGTATAATACTCATTTTCGGTTCATCTTTCAGTGTTTTGTACTGTCCTACTGGTAGATACAGATGGTTTGAATGTGTGAAAAGGCAACATTTTATAGTTACAGATCAGTAACATGTGCTATCCCGATAACCAATTGGTATTCCTAAGTAGCTAATTACATGCACATCAGCTGCACTGCTACTGCCTTAGCCAATACCATGGCTACAGTGGAGTATAACTGAGTGCTCCACTTGGGCGTTGTCCCTTTGCCTTACTTGTGAGGAAGACAGCATGGAAGTGTTGTTTGGAATCTACTGCAACAGCTGTATGGAGACGAACAGTAATATGTTGTGTGTAATGCCTAGAGGATTTGGTCTAAATGTGAGTACTGCTGTTAGATTTCTGAACATTGCTAGTTGTGCAGAGTTTGTCTGTACCTAATACTTTTGCATATGTTTCAGTCTGGCCAGCTCAAGGCTGCATAGCTATGCATATGTTAGGGGGTTTACAGTGTGCTTACCAGACATATTTAGTTTGGTGTTACTGTGTATCATACTGTAATGATAATCAGTACTCAATAACACTTCCTGGTGTACGAACTTTTCAACCCTCTGAAACGGGATTAGTTCATACAAACCCTGTTACATCAGCAGCTGTTTAATTGTATAAAGGCAACTATTTCATAGAGGACCATGTTAGGGTGTCTATGTCCAGGTATGTTAAGGTTTCAGCAGATGTTGTACAATAGTTGAATAATTGGTTACGGTATGACAGTATGTACTGATGTAATTATTTTGGTTGTGGGGTAGATGTTGGTGGATGTACATAGCACATGCAGGTGTGTAGGAACCCCTTTAATACAGCGTCTATATGTGTGTGGGTGTTCTTTCCCTATGTGAACACCTATCCCTTAGTGGACTAATACTATGTTAATTGCTGGCTGATTCGTTAAGGCACTATTAAATGCTTCCTGTATAGCATGCAGGTACTGCTAGTCCTTGAATCCTTTTGGAAATACATCGAAATGTAATAAAGTTTTGCAAAATGAAAGCTGTCTGTGTATTTCTATCATGGATATTTGCAGTCATTGCAGTTGTGTTGGTGACTGTGTCCATAGAACATATTTGTAATAGTGTATTGGCATATACTCTTCATATGCTATGTTCATATTGTTTCGGGGGGGCAGAATGTGTGATTGCTATGGTCCATGTTATACTCGGATATGACCACTTTGGATGCTATCTACAGACATGTATGTGTATATATATATATATATATGTGTGTGTGTGTGTGTAAATATATATATAAATGTGTGTGTGTATATGTATACAGATATATATATATATATATATATATATATATATATATATATATATATATATATATATATTATTGCATACGTTTATCTGTAACTCCATAGATGTGTAGATGTTTTTAACCTATCTATATATCTACATATATATGTAGACCTGTATATATCGACATGTCTCTATGTATCTCTCTCTCTCTCTACATATATATATAAATCTATATATATATATATATATATATATATATATATAGATATAGATATATCAGCATACATCTTTAATTGGGTACATGGCGGGTTGTCCTATTTCAACACATTCCTCCTTTTTGCTTTTTTAACCTGTCTGCATACACAATTGGGATAGGTACATCCCAGGTAGCTTAGTGTTAGGTTACTCTGAGGATAGAGTACAGGGTTATGGGTTCTATCCTGAAAGATGTTATTATTTTACCTCTCAGAGGAGACACTGGTAGAGAAAGTGTGAATAACACACATTTACATGGTTGTAAGCAGGTTTGCCTGTGGTCTGCATGATGTTAAGCAAAGGTTAAACCTGTGAAGTGCTTCTCCATTTACCATGTTTCAGTGCCACTTACTGTTGCGCAAACCCATGGAAACCCGCTTACAACTGCTTAAGACTGCTTTAATCCACCTGAATCCAACAGCCCCTATTCTGGCTCTCAAAATAACCTAACAGCCCTTGAAGCCAGGGCCATGAACACCACAGTCACTGACTACCACTAAGGTATCTGAGATATGTACAAATGTTATGGTGTTTAGAATATACATTGTACTATAGACATTCCTCACTACTGAAAACAAATGTGACAATCAGTTGGTGTACATATGTGTGATACATGGTAATGTTCATATCTTTGTGAAATTAGGTGTTGCAATGTGACATGACAGGGTGTATTATGAATGAGAAAGGTTCTTGCTTTGTGTCCTTTTTATATTGTCCCCATACTCCATGTATGCCCATCCAGTTCACTTATTGGACATCGGACCCATGCCCTCCGTGATGCATGATTGCATTACGCATCATTCCTCCCCCACCCCAATCTTCACATACACAACAACCACCCCTTCTATGGTGAATTAGGTTAATATTAATTGTTATAATACCAGAGTTGCATGTGTTTTGTGTACACTCCAATTCCTTTGGAGTGCTTCTGTGTCACAAAGTGAGTTCATAGATGTTTATATATATCTATATATATGTATTTGATATGGAATGTGTTGGTTCACAAACTACAGTACATTACAATGTACTGTACATATGTACACAAAGTGACTGTCCCATTTGTGATCATTTCAGTGAAATGCATATGGTATAAACTTTAAGTGTAGTCTCACGACCATGAAACATGTATACACCTCAGATGGCTGAGTGTTAAGTCACATGACTATAGTGTTCATGGTCCAGGGTTCAACACCTGCGATGCTTTACAAATGTTTCTTACTCCAGAATAAAGCTCATTTAAGTAGTTGTAAGCATGTTTAAAAGTGTTTGGGTGACATTATAGCAGCGGTTAAACACAGTTAAACTTTGTAACGTATAACTTGTGCATGCAAACATGGCCACATCTGCTAATTACTCAGGATATATACATGTCAGTGAAGTAACATCTCACTATGTGCTGACATAACATTACAATCTCTGTTGGCTGTACTCTCCAGCACACATGGGTTTATATGGGTGTTTTGAATGTTTATTACACAGATGATTACTACCTATATATGCAAGCTGTGGTTAAGGTGTACTTTTGAACATGATTAACATCCCTGCCTTTATCAGGATTTCAACCTCGAATGCACAGATACTTTGTAGATGCTGTAATCATTACACTGTTCACATTAACATTGCTTCAGCCTATTTCCTATTTAGATTATTTCTATGTGTAAGCTAGGCTAAGCAAAGGGCGGAGGCCCCCAAACTCACTGACCTTCACGTACTCTTGAAATAACAGCATATAACAAATGTACTGTGAGACAATACATTACATTCCTAACTACATTAGGCATAGCCCCTCAATGACACACTTCAAGGGGAAACCTTGTTGTGTGAATGGGTAATAGAATATACATCCCTGGGATCATGTGTCCCAGAACCATACAGCCAGGGGGTGGGGGAGCCTGTCCAGTTTTATAGCTGCGAGATCTTTTGGGGGAATTGAATGGTGTTGAATTGTCACATTAACATGTCCTCTTTAAGTCACTAAGTGCCCCATCACCCTCCACAACCTCAGTCTTCAACAGCTTTCAGCAACTCTGCCTGGAATTGCTTCATTGGCTATGCTTGACAGAGGCTCAGTTACTTCAGCAGTGGTGCAGGGAAAGCCAACAGACTTTAGCTATGCTTCTAATTGTCCTTGGGCAGATAGGAGGTAGACTATCTGGGAACCTCTAAAGTGCAGGCCATCACAGCCATAATATGTGAATAAACAGACCTTCAGATCACAATATACAGTGAGAAATCACCATGTAGTCAGGAAACAGTTAAATGCAGCAAGGACATACAGAACACTGATACTTAGTCACCCCAAAAGCCTATCTTGGAAGCTAGAAGACTTGTATAAGTTTAAGGCTTTCTATTGCTTACCAGTAGGTCAGCTACAGGAGAGATAAAAACAAGCACAGATGGGGAACATGCATGCAACAATACCATACCGGCCTATGTGTCAGCCTTAGGCTTTGGAATACTGGTCAAGGCTATTGGTGCCCCCATGGTGCCTTATTTAGGATAGTCTTGAAGGTGAATCCCAGCTCCATAAGCAGCGCAATAGCAGATTCAATGAGGATTATGCTACTCAACACCAGTGGTTGTGATCACAACATGCTTGCACTCACAGCACTCCTCAGGATGGACAACATTAACATCAACATCTGTGCAGTAACTGAGATCTGTCTTAAGGCTTCTGAGAGCACACCAGCACTACCAGACTACAACCCATACCACACATTTCAGCCACAGAACATGGACTGACAGACATGGAGGGGGTCTATCCATATTCATCAGGGATACCTACACCTGCAGGTTAGTGGGGCAGCATGATACTTCTGAGATCATCCATGTGCAGCTAACATCAGCCACAACTGCAGTGTAAACTGTGGCCTGCTATGGATCACCCTCCATGACCCAGGACCAACACTCTACCTACCTGGAGACAGTGGAGAACATGACAGTCCTAACACACACCCTGGAATTGTTCGATGTCAACTACCATACCATTAAATGGGAAACTTACTCTGGTACTCACTTCCAGGCCCAGCACTTCCTGGAATTTATCACCTCATATGCCCTGTATCAGGTGGTAACCTCCCTAACGTGGTGTGGAAACTACAAGAAGTGGTCATTACCAAAATGGACAACAGGTGCACCACAGCAGAGGTTAACCGGTCACTGGTTAAATCTGACCATGAACTATTCACTGTTTCCACACCCAAGCATCTCCCCCACCCATGGATATCACAGTGTATACCTTTCCTACAGCTAAATTTACACTACTAGTGACAGAGGTGGGGGGTTTCACAGCCCCCATGCTAAGGGGCAACACTGCTGAAGATACAGACAGATTTACAAATGCAGTCTATAAGCACCTGCATGGATGTATGGATTGTGCCATCACTGGTAAACCAAGACTCACTCCTCCTAGACAAGGACACTGGTCTGGTGGACCTCTGCAATAAACAGGCTATACTACAGAAGTAGGACAGTGTTCCAGACAAACAGCAAATCCCACGAAGGGCAGACATCCATGGCCACTATTAGTATGATACGTAGGTCCCTCATGACATCATCCAAGGCTAACATCAGCAGGAGAATACACAGGGATTCAAAAGATAACCACAAAGCCTTCTTAGGCTATGTCAAGGATCTACGTGGTAACACATAGATTTGCTGGTGAAATATAGCACAAAATATGCTGACCCTACTGATATCACCAACATCCTTGCAGATACATTCAGTGCAGACTTCATCCCCTAAAGAGTCCACAACACTACCCGAAAGGTATAGTATCCCACACATCAGAGACACACAGGGGGAAATGGCCCTCTCTAATAGAAGAACACAGCGTCAATGGAGTTAGATGCTGTCCCAGACTGCATCTTGCAAACTGTACAAGTCAACCTGCCCCCACCTAATTAAGCTTAACTACCTCAGCCTCTCCACAGGCTACATACCCATACAATGGCATGTGGCAATGGTTATTCCACTCCGTCAAGGTGGAATCATAACTGACCATGTAAACTACCACCCCATAAGCCTGACTAGCCTGGTTTGCAATGGTATAGTTCACATCCTCATGGCACTCATTAATAAAGACATTGATAACCTCCGAACACGTGACCCAACCCAGGTCAGCTTGGTTGAGTGCAGTTCATGCCTACTAAGCCTGTTTGATGTCTTACATACAGTCACCAAGTCATTAGATGATGGGGGAGGTGGTTCACACATACTACCTGGACCTTGACAAGGCTTTTGACACCATGCCTCACTCAGGTATTATTGATAAACACACCAGCCTGTGCATAAACCCATACATCACATGTTGGGTTGCCAATGGGCATACACACAGAACCCACATGGTACAACTAGTGAAATCCAGGTCCAACTCTTGACCAGTCACGATTGATGTCCCACTGGACTCAGTCCTGGAAGCCCTACTGTTTGGCATATACATCTCAGAGGTACAGGCAAAAACAGGTGGTCTACAGCAGACCATGATTGTCAGTGACTGCGAACTGGGAGCCATGATTGAGATCCAGCTGACACAGACATCCCTCAAAGGGCCTCACAGAGAATGTCACAGAGTGTCAATGTCACAGCCTCCAGCCAAGTGCCACTAACTGCATAGTCATTCCATTGTGGAATTGGCACCCACATATTAACACATAAGTAGCAGCCACTTTAACATGGATGAGGTAATGGGGTATCTGGGGACTAAGACAGATAGTGATCTCCCCTTTGACAATCATATCTCCACAGTAGTTAGGACATCCTATTATGTAGACCATCTGATTACTAAAGGATTCCCATCTGGACATACTGGGGTTATCGTGCCCCTTTACCCATCACTCATCAGTCCCATCATAGGTGATAATAACCCATATGGGATGTACCTCAGAAGACACTTCCAACAGCTGGGAGGTCCATGAATGTACAGACTGAATAAACTCCTGCTTTACTGCTTTACTCAGTGGCATCTCGTTTACCCAGAGATGATCTCCACTGGCCAACACAGCCATGTCAAACTCAGGCTTGATGGATATGCTCCACCTATGGGAATCCATGTCACAGTGAGCCACACACTGTAGTGAGCTGAACCTTGCCACAACAATAACTGGAAGATGCTGGAGGAACAGCTTCCTGTCACAGACACTCCCCATACTTTGGAACAACATCCCTAACTACATTATACAGAGCCCTTTACTAACACTCTGCAAGAGATACATTGAAGAGTGGATGGGGAGCAGTAGATGCACCCCAGGGATCCCACCATTGGCTCTGCTCCATAGAGGGACATTTAATGAATCAATGGGGTGGCAAAAGCTGACACATTTTGGCTGGGCTTATGAATGGCCTCTGGCAGTTGGCCAAGTACCTACCTATGAATCTATACATATAGTATCTGCATATGCTGATAGCTTAATTTACTGTTCAGGTGTTGACTTACCTTGTGCCAATGGCAGTTGTGTGTGCAATAGTTGAGGGCTGCCTATGTTAGATGCACACAGTAGACTGCCTATACATGAGAATTTACAGGTAGTCTTGTGTGTGTGTGCCATCCATGTTTACTGTGTGTGCAGGTGGAGAAAGGTGTCAGTCCCTAGGTGCCTACATTGTCAGTGTGTGTGTTATACATTCCCTCTTTGCCAAGGCATGGGCATACTAGGCATGCCTCCAGCTGCCTACTGGGGCTGGATCAGGGAGTTTGTGGCCTGAGTACCTTTGTGCCTGTGGTGCCCTTGGCAATGGTGGTGGGCTGTGAGGGCCTTCACCATTCTGTCCCTGCTGCAGCTGTTTCCGCAGGAACTTATTGTGTATCATGGCACACACTATGAAGATGTAGGCACATGTGCCTGGAGTGTACTGCAAGGTTCCACCAGATATGTCCAAGCAATGGAACCGTGATTTCAGCATCCCAAACACAAGCTCTGTGATGATTCTGGTTTGTGCATGTGCCTCATTATGGAGCTCCTGCATGGGTGTGTTTGCATTTCTGATGGGGTTCATCATCCACGGGTCCAGTGCATAGCCAGCATCCCCCACCAGGTGGCCATTTGGGATGTCCCCCCTGGCAAATAACCGATACAACTGTGAGGCATGTCAGATGTGGGAGTCATGATAGCTGCTAGGTCTGCCAGCACACACATCCATGATAATGCCCTGGGCATTGCACTTGACCTGGCAGTTGATGGAGGGGTATTCCTTGTGGTTTTCGTAGTGCCTACCCTGCTCACCGGGTGATGACTTGATGTGTATGCGCATGCAGTCTATTGCACCCAGTACCTCCGGGTATTCTGCCACACATTGAAAGACACGCATATTGCTGGCCAACTCCTCCTGCATTCGGGGGAAGTATATGTGCGCATTGGCATGTGGTAACATGGCATCCAGGAACTAGTGTAGTACCCTGGATGCTGATGCCTGTGAGATCCCCATGATATCCCTAGTTGGTCTTTGAAAGGTACCTGTAGCTCGTATTCTCAGGCTTACACATACCTTTGTATCCACTGGGATGGGTTCCCCTCTGTTTGTTCTGGCTCTGAGGCGTGGCCAGCACAACTCCACAAGTAGCTGTAGGATGTCCCTGTCCACCCTGTAATGCTCTACTATCTCCAGTTCATGTAGCCCCTGGTAGGTTACCCTTGGTCTGAACACTCTCCTCCTCCTCCTCTTGAGCCTGAGGTGGTCATGTGCATCATCCTCCACACCACCTTCAGTCTCCAACACATGCTGGTGGATCAAAGCTATGGCAGCCCCTAACATGTACATAATGAAAGTTCCCCATCTGTATACACCACTGGTGCAGAGTGTATGAGAATACACAAATGTGTTTGAGGTGCTTTCACACTTTATAGTATTGTGCTATGGATGCTGCTGATGTCAGTGGGTGTGTATGAGCTATTCCAGCTGCAGCGTGTCTTAATTATGGTTTTTGCAATGAGTACTGCAAGTGTGGGGCCTTTACTGTGGAGATCTACTTGCCTGCCTAGATTAATCTGTTGCCCTTTAATTCACTTTTAAACCTGGATCCCCTCCAGTTATCAGGCATGCATCCACCTGCCATCTTTCTTGTTTTGTACTTTCCCTACCCAGTCATGGCAAAATTTGCCTTGTAGCTGATATACTGCAAATCGGCTTTGTTCTGCTTTGACACTTTACTGTTTTCTTTGCAGTACAGCTTCTCTCCTTTCCTGTTCTGCAGGTAGCTGCTTGCAGCCTTGTTAGCTGCTGTTAGTGGCCCACTGTAAGCTTCTAGGTGTTAATTAGTCATTTGTACTCCAATTTCACAGCTGCAGCATTTCCTTATTTCTTTCCTATATCCTTCCTCTTTCAGCTGCAGTGCTCGCCGCACATACCCATTTACCGGGTTTACACACGTTTTCATCTCCTTTCACATGCATACTCGATTACCTTATGTATTCTCAGATAAGCATAGCTATGGCAAATTTGACACACCTCTATCCTGCAGCTTTGCCTAGCTAGGGGCAAACCTGTTTAGCAATGCTCTAATCTGCTTACAGCAATGGTAACACATCCCTCTCTTGATATCATCTTTATCTCAAGGGCACACCTCGGTGTTATAACACTATGCTGTGAGGTGCATCCTTACACCAGTGGAGAATCTGTGATTCACTATTACTCCTTTCATTTGCATGGCATCGCCTACAAATTCCTAGCTACTGTGCATAACACTGTCACTGCCCCTTAGCAACCCTTGCACCATAAGTATGGTGTAGCATGTCTGCCATTGACTATTAGGGAGAAATCATGATATTTGTTTCATTGCGGTTTTATTCTATATTTTTATATATTCCTTGCAATCCACTTTGCGCACCGCTGCCCTGCGCTTCCACATCGCGATAGTATGACTATATATATTAAATGTTAATTTTTTATTTTGTACGTTTTTTTATGCCAATGGCTATATATTTAGCCATTGACATATATTAACAATATAGTACATGTGTTTGGTCGGCTGTCATGGCTCCGATTTTATGTTTGCAAAAATGTAAACCATTTTCTACGGTTTACATTTCTGCATGCTTACACTATGCCTGCACCACTTCCTGAATTGCTACATACCTTCATTTGCATGCTACACCGCTGCACGTGGGATAATTAGCATACAAGGCTCGGGAGTTGTGTTGGCGTAGCGTGCACAGGTAGTGCACTTGGAAACAGCTCGTACCTGAATCGTTCGGCGGCCATATTTGGTGTTAGAACTCCGACGCTACACTTGCACCTACCAGCGAAAAGGACCTGGGTTCCAAAACGGCTACCCCGAAGGGTTTCTGTAGATGTAATTAACAGATTTGTAAAGATACCCTTGAGGCTCAACTTACAACTACACCTGTACCTGCTGCAAGCTTCATGAATCCCAGGGAATGTGTTGCCAATATATGGTGTTAAATAAGTATGTCATTTCCCACTTTAAAAGGACCAAATTGCTGTATATAGGGGCACATGCTGCCCCCATAGCTACGCCTTGAACTTGTTTGAACATTTCATATTTCTGTTTGAAATATCTTTCAATGAAAAAAGTCTTATGATATTGTCTTGTACTCTTCTATTTAAACTAAACCCCATTTGATCATCTTCAATTATATCAGGCAGTATATGATTTTTTTGCAAGAATAGGCATAACAATTTTATAATTGATATTTAAGAGACAAATGGGGCAATAGGAGGTATATAGATTTGAATCTTTATCTTGCTATAAAATGGGTGAAATCAAAGGATATCTCCAAAAGGGAAAAATATTTGACATATTTCTAACTTTCTGCAAAGCTTTTAAGATTTTTAATATATTATCAGGAATTAGTTTATATAACTCAGGAATTATATCATTCATCCTTCTTAGTTTTAAGATATTTATTTTGCTCTTTTAATGCCTTAAAGGAAAATTGCTTATTTATATTAATATACTGCTCCTTAGTAAACTTGTGTTTTACATTTTCCTTCAGAATATTGTCAATTAAATTATTATTAACTAAAGTGGACTTACTATTATTAATTAATTCATAATGCTTTCCAAAACATTGCAATATAACTTTTAAATATGATGCTTTCTTAATGCTGTTCTGAATGTTATAGCCTATCTTCTTAATATGATATATATTGTTTAATCGTTTTTCTATAATAGCTAACCTATGAAAATTTGGGGGGGGGGGGTTAAAAGAATAAGATTGCAATTTTAATTTTTCACAGTTTATTGAAATCTTATTTTAAGTGTTACTGATTTATTTATTTATTTATCTTTATTTTATTTTACATCTGTTAACCGGGAGAGTCCAACTGGATATATGGCCATTTTCTGTGGAGGCCCAGGGAGAAAAGCTCCAGAGACGTAAAATCATTAACAAGAGAAAGGCATGTTAACCAAAAGGTTAAATAAACAAAATATAGAGTACACAATCTTTATACTTCATATAGAAGTATAGTACATGTAAGATAGTGAGTTAACCAAAAAGTGTATTTGCCAACATTCACAGGCTACATTAATATATATATATTATAGAGGTGTTTAAACAGCAAGTATAGCAGGAAGATAGAGTAGATAACTTCCATAACTCATTTCTACACATGAGAGACACACTCTATCTTTTAGGTTTCTTTACAGTGTTGTGATACTATTACCCCATGCAGACATTACAAAAGCAGTAGATAATCTGTTACTCTAGTTGCTGGAAAACAGAGACATAAGAGTTACTATCCAAGGGTAGTACAGGTACATAATCTGTGATTCAGGAAGTGTGTTTTGAGTAGTTTTTTGAATTGGGTGGTAGAGTTGTTATTTATTATGTGGGCTGTAAAGGAGTTCCAGATTTTTATTGATGAAGTGGTTATAAACGGATCTACTTGCCTCATTTTTAAAGTTTGTTACCTTAAGGAGGTGTTGGGTACTTGATCTCAGGGATCTAGTAGTGGTGTAAGGCTGAAGTAGTTGCTGCAGGGCTTGTGTTTTGCCTGGATGATGTAGTGCTTTGTGAGCAATTGCTAGTTGGTTGACTTGAAGGGTCAGGGGGAGTTCTAGCCAGTTGAGTTTTTTGAGGTTTTCACAATGGTGGGTTCTAGAAGGTAATCCTGTGGTGAATCTAGCTATTTTTGTAGAAGTTATCTAGTTTGTTGAGCTCAGTTTATCGGAGATTGGTAAGCATGGGGGAGGCATAAAGTAGGGTCGATAGGAGGTGTGTCCTGGCTGTGGTAACCTTAGAGTGACTGGTGAGAAGCTGTTTGTTGCGATAGAGTAGGTCCATTTTTCTGTGTACTCTTTTTATGGTCTAGGAGATATGAATGTCAGATTTAAGGCTATTGCCAATTTCAAGGCCGAGCAGTTTGGCATGACTGCTGGGTGTAATGGTGATGTTCTTATGAGAGGTGATTGCAAAGTTAGATGAAGAGGGTGGAGATCTGTGAGGGCTGAAGAGGAGTTATTTAGTTTTGACTGGGTTTAGAATGAGGCTTTGGTTAGTGATCCATGTTTCTGCCAGGGAAAACATTTGTGTGTTAGGGAGAGGAGGTGGTCAAGGGAGTTGGCTTCACAGATAATGGTGGTATCATCTGCATACTGAACTATTGAGGCTTTGGGTATGGTGGATGCTAGTTGATTAGTAAATAGGGTGAAGAATAGATGATCCAGGATGGAGCCTTGGGGTACCCCTAGGGAGACAGGCAGTAAGGGAGAGAGCTGATTTAGTCATTTTACAGCTTGTTGCCTACCATCTAGGTAGCTCTAAAACCAAGAAATAGTAGAGAAGCTGAGATTTAGGGTGGTTAGTGTATGAAGCAGTTTTTCATGGTTGACCATGTCAATGGCTTTAGATAAGTCTAAGAGAGTTGCAGATACTAGCAGTCCATTGTTTCTGTGGTTATTGACAGTATTATTGAATGATGTAAGTGTGTTGGTGGTGCTATGAAAGGGTCTGAAACCATGTTGCTGAGTGGATAGTAATTTGTTTTCTAAGAGGCATTTCATCAGTTTCATGTGGCCAACCTTCTCTAGAAGTTTTGATAGGGGGATAGTATAGCTATGGGTCGATAGTTAATAAGTTCTACAGAGGTACCCCCTTTGTGCAGTGGTGTAGTATGTGATATTTTCCAAAGATGGGGTACTTTGCACTCTGAGATAGATCTGTTTATTAATATGGAGACAGAGTAGCCTATTGCTTCAGCTGCTAGTTGCAGATATTTGGAAGGTATATTATCAGCAGCTGTAGAGGCTGACCTAAGTTTTAGGAGTAATTTTTGTATGATTTTGGTTGACATTGGCTTGAGGGTGAAGATGGGGTAACTGAGATTTGTTTTGGGTGAAGAGGGTGTTTTAGTTGGGGATGTTGGGGCGTAGTTGTTTGTTGGCTAGGTTTTGGATAGTTTCTGTGAAGAAATTGTTGAACTGAGTGGGGATGTTGTCATGGTTATTCACTATTTTGGGGGTGAGGGTGGTTGTTTTCCATGATTGCAGCACAGTGTAGTGTTGACAGCAGCCCAGAACTTTTTTGGGTTGTCAATATATGTATTCTGCATATTTTGGTAGTAGGAGATTTTGTCTATTTTAATAAGTTGTTTGACTTTCTTACGTAACAGATGGTATGTTTGTTTGTCTATTTGGGATTTGCTTTCATGGTAGTTTGTCCATGCTTTGTTCCTATCTTGGAGTAATGTTTTAGTATTTATAGTTAGCCAATGTGCATGTTTAGTTCTGATTCTTGTAGTTCTAGGAGGAGTGTGGTGTTTAATTATGTTAATGAAGGTAGAACTGAAGTATAGTACTGCTTCATCGAGGTCCAAGGTTTTTAGGGGGGTCCAGTTACATAGTTTTAGGTCAATATTGAAGGTGAGTTGGTTGAAGTTTTTTTCTATTCCTACATTCCCTGACAGATTCTTGGGTCAGTTGGGGAGTTTTGCTTCTTATTAGAAATGTAGCTAGCTGGTCACTGAGGTCGTCTGGCAGGCAACCAGCGTGAGATATATGGGAAGGATGAGATACTAGTATCCAGGTAGTATAGACTGATGTTTGGTTCTTTTGTCTGTTCTGGTGGGGGAAGTTATTAGTTGGGTTAGTCCACGTAGGTTGATATGGGAGATAGGGTTTAGACTGTAGCAGTTATCCCAGTCAATATTAAGGTCACCTAATAGGATGTTTTCTTGGGAAGGGTGTTGGTCATCCATTCTAGTAGTTTTTCTGTGATGGCAATATTGTTCCCTGGGGGGGGGGGTGTAGCATCCTATAATGTTGATAGCTTTATGTGGGTTAAGTTTCAGTTTAGTGAGGATGAGTTCAGTGTTATCTAAGTCTGTGGTTGTTGTGTCTAGTTTTTCTAAGATAAGGTGAGTTTTATATAATATTGCTACTCCTCCACCTCCTTTTCCTACTCTGTTATTTCTGATTATATTGTAGCCTGGTGCTGTGATTTCATTATCTTGAATTAGGGGCTTAAGACAGGTCTCTGTCAGAATGACAATATCTGGGTGGAAAAAGGAGATTAAGGCATGGAGGTCATGGACCTTATCTAAGATGCTTCTAATATTTAGATTTATGATGAGGAGTGAGTTTGTAGGCCTTTGGAGTAGGGTTGTTTTTAGGTCTGGGATTGGTCTATCTGGACTGAGTGAGCCTGGGTTAGGGTGTATGTCACTGCAGCATACAAGTGCTGTTTTCACGTGTACATAAGGTTTGACTAGTTTGTAGATGAGTTTCATTTAATTAAGAGTGGTGTAGGATTGACTATTTGATGGGCATAGCTTGTGTCTGAGGTGGTGAATTATGGTGGTGTGATAGTTGTATGGGGTTAGCTGTAAATAGGGTATGGGGTCTTGAGACTTTCAATTCTGTATTTGCGGTCTTATCATTAGGTTTAAAATTTTATTTTATTTTATCAAAAGTTAACTCTTTATCCCACTCTTTTCTTTTATATAAATACCCAATCTTAATTCTGCCATATAACTAGGCTTTTAACAAATCCCAAGATATAGCAATGGTAATGTCACCATTATTACTAATTTCCATAAATAAATTTAATTCATGCAAACATATTTCCTTAACTCCCTTAATTTTAACAATATAAGCAAGAATCTTCTGACAAAAAAAAATAAGTCAATAGATTTCAAAATTATGTTAAACGTAAGAGCATTATGGTCAGATAAAGAACAATTAGTTATTGGTACTTCAGCAATTTTACAATGTAACCCACTGGAAGTAGGTTCATAGGTTCATAGGCTGGTACTAGGCTATCAGCCCTAGGGCCTATACTAGCCTAGCTATAACAATTCCCTGGCTATTTCTTCCCACACTATTTACTTTCCTGGACCACTGTCTAGCAGAGTGACTGATGTGATCCCCGGGGTGAATTTCCTTTCTCCCATCCAATCGTCAAGGATCCTTTTGAAGAGGGCCAAAGAGGCACTCTGCTTGACATGTATGGGCAATCAATTCCAGAGTCTGGGGAATCTCTGGGTCAGGAACCTATCCCTCCAGCATGTTTTGTTTATTGTGATGACAAGGTTTAGATCCCTGGAGTGTGTGGCTCTGAGGGATTTGGATTTCTTTAAGTGTAGCATGTCCAACAGCTCTGGGTTTGACATGGCCTTGTATGTTAAGCAGAGATTGCCTTTGAGTAGACGATATGCGACAGAGTATAGCTGGTGTTTTTTAAGGCGGTCAGCGTGGGGCATCTGCTTTACGCCTATGATTCTTTTAGTGAGGTATTTCTGCAGCCTTTCCAGTTGTTTCAAATGTCTTGATAGGTACATACTAAATGGGGTGTTGTATTCTATAATGGGTCTAATGAGGGATGAGTACAGTGGGACAATGACCTCCTTTTTTCTGGATGAAAAGCCCTTAGTGATGAGGTGTGCCACATAGAAGGATTTCCTGACTGTTGTGGCGATGTGGTTATCGAAGGTGAAACCACTGTCCACCTGTGCCCCTAACTCTCTTATCACACTTTCAGTGTTTAGTGTACTGCCACCTATATTGTAATTCATGGATACATGTTTTTCCCAAAGGGGATAACTATACATTTCTTGGCATTGAGCTTGAGCCCATGGCTCTGGCACCAAACATCTGTTTCTGTAAGGCCCTTTTGTAGAGTATCCACATCATTTGGGGATTAAATAATGGCTCCCAGTTTGCAGTCATCTGCAAACTTTGTTAGCCAGAGTCCTTTAGTGTTGGCCTGTACTTCAGAGAAGTAGATGCCAAACAAGAGTGGTCCCAGGACTGAACCCTGAGGTACTCCACTTGTCACTTCTCTGGAGCTGGATTTTGAGTTGGCTGCTTTTACAGTGCAGGTTCTATCAGTAAGCCAGTTAGCAACCCATTGGTTGACATTTTTAGGAGTGCCTCGAGAGAGTGCATTTTGAGGTTTAGACTTCTAGCATTGAGTAGCATTACCTTCAGAGTTTGCATGCTTGTACCTGTTACGGTGGTGGTTTTGTCCTTTGAACTTTGCCTAAAAAAGGCACTATAGGGGTGGCAAGAGCCTTAGCCAATAACCTGAATCCCAGGGGCGACAGGTGCAGACCATCTCTGGCAAAGCATCGTGGTCTGTCGATCATGTCATCCCAGGTAGACAGATACTGGATCCTCTTTGAATGACACCAGAAGCTTAGCCAATTGTTGAAGTCAATCATTTTGTCCTTATATTGTGGTATAATTCTGGGCAAAGGCAGGATACTACTCAGGGCTAGGGTCATACCTGCCTAGGCCACATGATCCGAGAGCTCTTCCATGTCTCTTTTCATGTAGTCCAGGGAGGTACGTCTCAAGTCATTCACTCCAACATGGACAATGACAGAGCCATATTTGTACTTGTTGTGGAGTGACTTGAGTGCATGCATTATGTGGTGGATCCTGGCACCCAACAGGCAGCTGACTGTAATTTTCTCCTTGTTCAACCTGGTGAGTGGGACATCAGTGTGCCGGACTATAGAGTCACCTATGACTAAAGTGTTAGGTACGTTGTCTTGCCTTAGGGGCTGTTTCTGGGTGGCACACTGGTGTTGTGAACTATGTGACACTTTAGTTGTGATTGGTGTTTGTTTGCGTTTCAGCTTCAGAGGTCCTTGTTGCTTGGGTAGGTTACAGTTAAGGGCCTCTGCATATGTGGATTTAGTGTTGCTATATGTGGGTGTTGGTGGTGTGGGTTTAGAAGGGCTATGTGTTGCTTGAGGTGTAGTGTGGGTGTTAACCTTCTCCTCTTGACTGTCTAGCACAATCTTGGGTGGAGAGAGCTTTGCTTCCATTTTGGCTATGTAAGTGCATCTCTCACAGGTTGTAGTGTTGGGTGGTAGGAGGAGGGGGTTGTCTGTGTACATGAGGCAATTGATGCATTGCCCCGGTATGCCCAGATTCACCAGGTGGACAGGAGAAATCACCGGAAGCTGACCCTTGGACATGCCTGGTTGAAGCTGACCCTTGGACATGCCTGGTTTGGTGCTTTTTTTTTTGTAAAGTATAGGAGCTGTTTTCCCTTACCTTAGCAAGGTACTTTGCAGTTATAGGCTGTTTAGTTCCTACTATTAATTTCTCCTTATTAACAAGGAGAGCTGAGTACTTGTATTAGTTTAAGGCTTCCTAGTGCTTTCCAGCAGGTATTAGAGCAAGTGCTAGTCACAAGGATGCTTAAAGGTAAGATGAAAAAAAATGCACACTGCAGTGTACACTAGAGAAGTTAGATGTGAAAGAAGGTAACTTAAGTTTTACCTGTTTAAAAAGTTAAGGTTTAGTGGAGGGTTACTATTTTTAAAACAGCAAGTAAAAATGTTGTCTATATTTGTTTGAGTACACAATTTAAATGAATAGTGTGTATAATTAAGGGATTTTGGCAATTTTAGATCATATCTCTCTCTCTCAGATTCATTAGATTTATGAAATGGTCCATGTGGTTAGTATATTCAGGTATTCTAGGTTTTTTTTATCTTTAGTAGTGTCTTGTCCTGATAAAATGCAATTAAAATCACCAGCTAATAAAATGTCCCCTTTTGAATGCAACGCTATTATATCTAGATCTTTTTTAGCCACCCTCAAACCAATTCCAGGAATCCAATATACATTAATAAATGTACAATATTTTTTGTTTATTTCAACTACCAGCAACCCCAGCATACCGTTCTAATCAGAATAGGTGTCAACCACTTTGGGCATAACTGATGACTTCTTCCAAAGTATAACAGTATCTCTCCTGTTTGAACTAAAATGCAAGCACACTAAAACTGAATAATCTTTAAATGACAATTTATCTAAATCCTTAGACAACAAATATATTGCCTGGAAAAAGACAACAGGAGCTTTATTTACTTTTAAATATTTGATTAAGCTATCTCTCTTTATAGGATTGTTAAGACCATTAATGTTTAATGAAATATATTTGAAAACTAACATCTTTAAAGATAATCAAGTCAGAAAAATTGAAGTTATGAATTAGATTCAAGAACTTACATTTAATTTTAATAAAGTTTGTTATGGACAAATTCAATAAACTAACAGCTAAAAGAATAATTATAAAAATATTTACACTTCCTAACATGGAATAAAAAATTCCTGTTTGATGAAGTTATCATACAAACTACTCACAACCATTTCCATTTCACTACCCAATTTCAGTCTATTGCTACCACTTCTTAATATAAACTAAATATCAATAAATATTAGAAGATAGTACCCATTCATATTATATGACACATTATACAAAAGACTAACCCCCGGATTCTCAAAAGCTTGCACGGAGTGCAAGATGAGTGCAGGAGCTCATGCAGGCAGTATGTCTGCCGTGCGATCCAGGAACAGCCGGCAGGGGCGTGCACAACAGCTCCAGCACTAATCCTGCACGGACTAAGCCCTGTTATACAAATCCCCTAATTTGCAGGAGAAATCTATGCAAATTAGGTGATTTTGCAATCCAGGAAGCTTGCAATACTCCGTGCAAGACTAGTGCAGTCTGCAGAAATGTACTTGGTTAGTAACCAAGTACATTTCTGCAAAATCCAAAATGGAGCTATGACAGCTTCAAATAAAGGCTGCATATCATTGAGGAAGCATGCCAATGGCCATGTATAAGGCCATTGGCATTGCAAACCATTTAAAAAATGTAAAAATCAACTTTTATTTTTTTCTCCGATCTCGGCTGTTTAAGTATAATGCAGCGGTGTGCAAATGGGATAGGGGGGAAAATAAGAAAATAAACATAAAATAAGCATTCTAACTAAAATCAGTATTCTGCCATGCAAGTTAATGGCAGGCAGAAGACAAACTGGCCAGTGAGTAGTGGTTGCTAAGGGGGGAGGCTCAGTGTGAGACATGTAACTATGCATTAGCAGGCAATCCTATGCAAATGAGGGAAAGGTTAGTGAATCCCAGTTTTCCCCAAGGTGTGAGGCAGGTCCCAAGAGTGCTAGGTGCAAGACTAGGATATAGGTGACATCATGGGGGGGGGGTGTCAGGCATACCGTAAGTGGATTGGAGCCCTGCAGCTGGGGACTGCTCCTAGCTTATCACAGCTAAGCTAGAGGTGTGTCCAAACTGCCTAGCACTCTTTAGAAAGTGTAAGCAGGTGTGCGTGCCACACACCGGTTCTTACAGGAAGAAAAAAGAAGTTAAACCAGGAAATAGCAGCTCTGTGCATATTTGAGCACTCTGTTTGCACGGCGCACACACAGGCTTAAACAGGGAGGCAATGGGAAGGGAAAACAGCAGTAGGAAGGAGAACTAGCTTAGCTGACAGGTGAAATGCATCAGAAACTGCCAGTTACACAGGCAGCAGCCCAGCCCAGCCAGCCCAGCGCACCACTATAAACTAAGCAAACACCTGCCCCCCTTGTTTTTCCCAAAACCTCTGCACCACTGGTGTATACAGACGGGGAATTTTTCTAAAGCAAGAGAAAAAATGTTAGGGGCTGCTTTTGCTGTCATAAACCAGCATGTGCAAGAGGCTGAGGGTGGTGAGGATGTGAATGCTGCTGAGCAACCCACAGTGAGGAGATGGAGAAGAGTGTACAGACCCAGGGCTACATGAGCTGGAGATAGTGAAGCACTACAGGGTGGACAGGGACCTCCTACAGAAAATTGCTGATCTGTGCCACCCACACGTCACATATAGAACTAACAGAGGGGAACCCATCCCAGTGGATACCAAGGTATGTGTAGGCCTAAGAATACTAGCTACAGGTACCTTCCAAAGGCCAACTGGGGATATGATGGGAATTTCACAGGCATCAGCATCCAGGGTACTGCACCAGTTCCTGGATGCCATGTCAGCACATGTCGGTGAGCACTTATATTTCCCCATCACCCATGAAGCAATGGCCAGCAATATGCGTCTCTTCCACCAAATAGCAGAATACTTTGAGGTACTGGGTGCAATAGACTGCACTCACATGCACATTAAAGCACCACCAGGTGAGTGGGGTAGGGTCTACATCAACCACAAAGGCTTCCCCTCCATCAACTGCCAGGTCATGTGCGATGTCCAGGGCATAATAATGAAAGTGTGTGCTGGCTGCCCTGGAAGCTACCATGATTCCCACATCTGGCATCTGATGCAGCTGTACCAGACATTTGCCAATGGGGACATCCCACATGATCACCTAGAGGGGGATGCTGGATACGCACTAGAGCCATGGCTGATGACACCCATCAGAAATGCACACACACCCGAACAAGAACTCCATAATGAGGCACACGCACAAACACAGATCATAATAGAGCATGTGTTTGGAATGCTGAAGTCATGGTTCTGGTGCCTGTGCATATCCGGTGGAGCCTTGCAGTACTCACCAACTAAATGTACCCAAATTGTCCTTGTATGTACCATGCTACACAATATGATCATGTGGAAACAGCTACAGCAGGAACAGCATGGGGCAGGGCCACACAGCCCTCCCACCAGTGCCAAGGCCTGCACAGGCACAGAGTGACTCGGAGGAGGAACAACCTGAGCCTGCCCCAGTAGACAGAAGGAGGCATGCCTAGTATGCCCTGGCCTTGGCAAAGAGGCAACGCATAGCACATGCACTGACACAGTAGGGACTCAGGGAATGACACCTCTCTCTGACTTGCACATACAGTAAAAGGGATGCCAAACATGACACTATCTGTGCTCAACCATGTATAGGGAGTGTACTATGTGCATCCGACATAGGCAGCCCTGCAGCACCACCCTCAATACTGGGACACCCACAAGGTAAGTGACTCACACATGCCAGTTGGGAGGGCATATACTCAACAACAGTCACAGCCAGCAGGATAGGTGTAGACAAACACAAACAAATGCTGTACTATGGTCTCTGAATGAGCCCTATGGGTAACTCCTCCCCCAGGCCTACACAGAAAGACTACAGCAGGCCAGGCAGTTGGATGTAAGTTGTGACATCTAGGAAGTCAGAAACTAATATGTCGGTAGTGAAAGCTAAGATCTGTAGTACACTGGTATGCCTCTAGCCAGCACGATAGGTGCATCCACAGACTGAAATGGTGCACCTGACATACCAGTACAGTCCTAGCAACTGGGTAAATGTGTCAGGTGTGCACCACCATCCTACTTACACTTATAGTAACAGTCAGGTGTTGCCCCCACCCCATGTAGAAATGTAGAAACAGTCAGTTGCCCCCCCACTATGCAGAAATGTAGCAACAGTCATTGCCAAATGACCAATGTATACCCTGCAGACACAGTATGCTACCTGTCGGTATACAATCCAAAGGTCAGCACCACAGTACAAACTACCTGGACTTGATCCACACATGCAATATAGATGGCCATACTGGGCATGCTCACACACTTAGCTGAATGAAGGCAATGTTAGTCAACATCATACTGAAAGGTCGTACTGGGCATGCTCACACATTTAAACACATGAAGGCCATGTCTGCAACCACCAGTGGACCAGACATATCTGGCAGTTGCAGTACTTATTGCAAACACATGTCAGTATGCATCACTCCTGCCTTGCACACACAGTGGATGGGAATACAGACATATATGTAAGGGCAACACACTATAATAAGCCAAAGGTAGATGGACATAGATGTGTGGAGGAGGGTGACCATGACAAGGAGCCATCTGGGCCTGTCCCATCCAGCGCACACAGCCAAATGGCCCCAAACACATGAGGTGCAGGTGTGACTTACTGCAGATACTAGCCACCAGTATCTGTCAGCATATGGTGCACGTGCCAGCTGTGCAACATGACTGTACAAGGAATAGTCACCTAGTAGCTGTATACACATACCTGTGGCATATGACCCCGTGTGTGCCTGCATGTGGCATGACAACCTCTACATGTATGGGTTATGGCCCATGCACACACTGCCATCCCCATAGCAGTATCATGGCAAGCCTGCTGAGGTCATCCAATGTGAAATACACCTTTGGAGAGCTGTAGCTCAGTAATCCCCATGGTGTGTCCCATAACTGTGTACTGCTGTAGTGATAAGCTAGTTAGGTAATAGTTCTAACCCCAGACTTGGCAACTGTGTGAGTTTGTGTACATGTGTCTCTGTCTCTGGCTGAGTAGAGAGAGATGCTTTTTAGGCTACTCACACTGTGTACAATTCATATACTCACATTTGGCAAGGCTGCTGATGTCACTCATCTAGTAATACATCTCTGGGAACACCATAGCGCAGTAATCTCTATAGCCCTGTAACTGTGTACTGCTGTAGTTTACTAAAGTAGTTAGGTAGGTGTTCTAACCCCAGACCTGGCAAATCTGTGTTGATGTGTGAATCTGTGTGTGTCTGACTGAATAGAGAGCAATGCTTTTTAGGCTGCACACACTCCGTACAACCCATATACTCAACTTTGGCAAGGCTGCTGATGTCACTCACCAAGAAATACACCTCTGGGAAAGTCATAATTTCCATAGCGCGTCCTGTAACTGTGTACTGCTGTAGTGTGATAAATTTGTTAGGTAGATGTTCCAACCTCAGACTTAGCAACTGTGTGTGTGCATGTGTCTTAGACTGAGTAGAGAAGAATGCTTTTTAGGGTACTCACACACCTTAGAATTCATATACTCAACTTTGGCAAGGCAGCTGATGTCACCTATCTAGAAATACACCTCTGGGAAGGTTATAGCTCAATAATGTCTGTAGCGCGTCCTCTAACTGCCTACAGCTGTAGTGTGATCTAGAACTGTAGTCGGGTTCCATCTCCACCCATGGTAGTTCTGGATGTTTTTGTGTGTGTTCTAATGTCTGTGCATGGAGGAATGCATTATAGGCTACTCGCTCACAGTACATTTCAAATGCCTTACTTTGGCAATACTGTTGATGTAATTCATTGTGAAATACACCTTTGGGGAAGGGCTTCTCTAGTAATCCCTGTGGTGTGACCTATAACAGCTCCATGCTGTAGTGTTGTATAGACCTTGATCAGGGGTTCTATACCCACAGTTGTGGATGTTTTGTGTGTGTGTCACTATCTGTGTAGGGAGCAATGCATTTTAGGCTAGTCACTGACAGTACAGTTGAAATGGCCTTCTTTGGTAATCCTGCTGATGTCATTCAATGTGAAATACACCTTTTGGGAAAACGTACTCAAGTAATGGCCATGGCGTGTACTACAACTGCGTAGTGCTGTAGTGTAATAAATGAGTTAGGTAGGATTTCAGCTCCTAGACGTAACAGGTGTGTGTGTGTGTGTGTGTGTGCGTGTGTGTGTGTGTGTGTGTGTGTGTGTGTGTGTGTGTGTGTGTGTGTGTGTGTGTGTGTGTGTGTGCGCGTGTGTTTGTAAGTCATATCCTGTGTAGAGGTGGTTGTGAGTGTGGGCAATGTGGAGGGGGTTTTACTTATTTCTTGTATGGTGGCCCTACTACATATCACAATGTCAACCATACAGGGATAACAGATGTAAATTAGCTGAGAGACAGGGGTGCAAAGCCATACCCATACATGTGATATCAAGGCCAGCCACTTGTTTGGCTGTGGGGCGGATGCCTCTTTGTACAAGACATATAGTGTGTGGGGCCTCTCAACCTTATTAATGGTGCATGTGGACATATGTGTATTTGTTAATCTGCCATTGCTATTTACAAATGTATTGCCATATATACCTATATAGATTTACACATCAGCTAATATATATATAACTATGTCCATATACACCTACATAGATAGATATCTGTGTACACATATGTAAATTGCTGTGTATATGTAGACATATAGGTGTAGACACATATATGTGTCGATGTAAGCATATGCATGTATATATGTGCATATATATTGATATATATGTATATAGGTTTAGAAATTTATATATATATATATATATATATATATATATATATATATATATATATATATCTACATATCTAGATATGTTGTATCTGTTTAAATATTACCATAGGTACACACATACATCTAGATGTTGTTATACATTCTCTGTACTGTTGCATGACTGGAGTGGATGATATGTTTCTGCAAACATCAACTCTTTTGCATCTGTCATGGCATAGTGATGAATCCCTTTGTCTATGGTGTGCAGGGTCCTCAGGTTGATCCCTAAAAGAACTGTTTCTTTTGTTGCTGGGCAGAATATGGCTCATTGGATACACAGTGATTAAGGCACTTTAAGGCTGTTATAAGCAGGTTTGTACGGGTTTGCGCAGAGCTAAGCAATGCCTACACAGGTTAAGCAATTCAGCAGCTGAGTATAAGAAACTGTAACCAGACTTTAGCAGTGCTTACCTCCATGTATACAACTGCTTTAAAGTGCCTTAATCACTCTGTATCCATCGGCCCTTGTTCTGCCTAGCAACAAAATAAACAACCTCTGCAAGGCTTAAACCCAGGACCATGCACACCATAGCCCAAGAGAATTACCTCTAAGCCATCTCAGACATACATAAGTCTGCTGTATTCACAAACATATCATCCAGCCCAGTCACACAACAGTACAGAGAATGCATTCCAACATGTAGATGCATGAGTGTGTGAAAATAAATTAATGTCTAAACAGATACAACATATTGATATATGTAAATTTTATATATATATGTATATATATATATATATATATGTGTGTGTGTGTGTGTGTGTGTGTGTAAGCAGATATATATAACTATATAGGTATATATGGACATACATCTCTAGATAAAGTGGGAACATAGCTGAAACATATATGTCCACATGCTCCATTAATGGGGTTGACAGACACAAACAACATACGTCATGCACGAATAGTTATTTCCCCCCCCACAGCCAAACACATCTGCCCTGCAATACACTACCAACTGTTGCAGATCCCATAACCAGGACCTTACATGACAAGGGCACAAGATGTTAACAGTACTCTATCCCACCTGTATGATGTCAGACTGGTATCAGTAATATATCATGCAGTACAGTCAGGCTCATAATGACTACCATATTGCAGTCATCTGTTACCTTTTTTAGCCAGAGTCCCATACTGTTGGCCTGTACTTCAGAGATGTAGATGCCAAACAACAGTGGTCTCAGGACTGAACCCTGAGGTACTCCACTTGTCACTTGTCTGGGGATGGAGTTGGAGTCAATTACACCTACAGTTTGGGTTCTGTCAGTAACCATGTGACAAAGCAGCAAGTGGCATATGGATGTATGGCCGGATTAGTATGTTAATCTATGTTTCCAGACTGGGGGATGGTGTTGAAGGGCTTGGTGAAGTCCACATAGGCTTTGTGAACTGCCTTACCCTGTTCAACAGTTATGCAGACTGAGTCAAAACAGTCAATCAGTTTCAGAAGACAAGACTGGGCCTCCATGAGCCCAATCTGTGTGGGGTCCAGTTTTTGAGGGTTGCCAATGTCTGTGTTCAAAACATCCCTGATAATGCATTCCATGGCCATGCAGATAAGGCATGTCAGACTGATGTGATGGTAGTTCCAGGGATCAAAGTTGGATCCCCCTTTGTGGAGTGGGATAACTGCAGCTGTGCACCACTCACTGGGCACCAGGCCTGATGCGAGGCTATGATTACACATGACAGTTAAGTGAGTTGCCATTCCATTTTGTAGTTCATGTAGTACACAGCCCAGGATGTCAACTGGTCCCATGGATGCTGTATTCTTAGTTGTGGGTAGTGTGTTGTCTGCTTGTGTGGCCATGATTACTGGGCAATGGAACCCTTTATGTATTGACATGGGCCTTTTTGGGAGTGTGAGGGGGTGAATGTGGCACTAAATCAATCTGCCAGAATATTGGCACATTCCGTGGGAGCAGTCTATGTAATGCCATTCTGTTGCAGCTCAGAGCACTTCTGAGCATTGCCATTTAGAATTCGGACATAAATATGCTGTGTGATTGTCTGTGGAATCTGTGGTGATTTCAGTGCATAATCAGCTTTGGAGGATTCCATGAGGGATCTCAACGTCTTACCGGGGCTGGTAAGGGAGTTGTTTGCATCCTTGGATTATCCTTTTATCTCCAACAGTGTCTACCATCTGTTGTATACTCTGTTCATGGCAGAAGACCACCAGACTGGCTTGATTATTTGGGAGGTGAGCATCATGGTTCTATGTGGGATGTCAGGAATCATGCACAAGTGGTTGTGCTCATACAGTGTCTTAGTGCAGGATTCATCAGTTGAACTGTCAGCTCCTGTCTCCATGGGTGTCACAAACATTGTCACTTCTGCCTTGAGTAGCATGAAGTTGGCCTTGGAGAGGTTTTTTACGTTTTATGGACAACTGTATATACATTCCTTTCACATGTTCAGTTTTATTAGGCTATGGTGGGATTCCTTTGGTGGAACCACAGTCCCATGTACTGTTGTGATGGCTTAGTGGTTAATTACTGTGACTATAGTGTACAGGGTCCAGGGTTCATGATCTTCAAAGGTAGGTATTTTTGTTCTGGCCAGAACAGCTGTGAATGCATACAAACTGATTAGGGCAATTTAAGTTAGTCACACTCAATACAATTCAAATGCCCTACTTTGGCAATCCTGCTGATGTCAATCACTGTGAAGTACACTGATGGGTAAAGAGTACTCCAACAATCTCTGTGGTGCGTGCTTTACCAGCGTAATGCTGTAGTGTGATATGGAGCTCTGGTAAGGGCTATATTCCACACATGGGAGTTGTAGATGCTTTTGTGTCTGTTCCTGTGCCTGTGTAGCGAGCAATGCATGTTTGACTAGTCACACTCACTGCAATCCATTCACTCTACTTTGGCAGTCCTACAGAAGTCACTCACTTTGAAATCAACCTTTGGGTAAAGAGTACTCTATTAATCTCTGTAGCACATTCTGTAATGGTATACTGCTGTAGTGTAACAACTAGTTAGGTAGGGGTTCTAATCCCAGATGTGAGAGGTGTGTGTCTTAATGTGTTGATGTTTGTTATTCATGTCCTGTGTGGAGGTGAGTGTGTAACAACTGGACCCAATGTTGAGTGTGTTTTTAATACTTCTTATATGGTGCCCTAGCATAAATCACAATATCCACCATGTAGGGATAAGAGATGTGATATCAGTACATAGTCAGTCACGGGTTCGATACCCTGGACTGGTAAGTGTGTGACACAAACATGCTTACCTTTTACTCTCCCAACCCACCCTGACTTATCTTTGCCTCTGTCTGCCTCTCTCACTCCATCTCTGGTGGATGGGGAGACTTACACCTGCTTTGCTTAAGCAGCAGCATGTATATTGTCAGTGATGCTCATGATCAGCTCTACGCCTCTGCACAGATTACAGCCCTCCTCTAGCTGATTGCATGTGGAACAGCTGTGGTAACATTCCCATAGCCAATTGCATGGAAACACACTCCAATATCCAGGAACATCTTGTTGGTGTTGGGCCTTTTCATTCACTGTGAGCAGGATCTAGATCTGTTGTTTGTCAAACAGCATCATGGATGGATTGGGGACTTACCTCTGACAACATACACTGTGGAAACAGGCCAACACACGAGGGGGATGTGCCTGTCCAGACTACAGACTGTAAGTGCTGCTATACTGCAGTTGGGGTACTATTGGTTTAACAGGGTGTGTGTGGATATGGCTGTCCTACATGTTTTAATACCTGTCATGTCAGTATTATGTTTATGGTGAATCCCCATCTGTAGGGTCATCTGCAGACTGTGCAGTGTGTGGTGCCTTGTGTTCCTTGTGTTACCCACAGAGCACCTATCTCTCAACTGTAGAAGGTAGCGTGAGGATTTCAGTTAGTAGATGGTGACAACCGGGAGAGTTACTGATGCCATATCCCTCATAGGACATATGTTGCATCAAACCCTGTTACGACAGGAAATGTATGAGGTCATCACAGCGACATGTCAATATTGGGCCTGTGTTGGTGCCTCCAGCCACAACCCTGTCAACCTTTGTACATATGTCATGCAGTAGGGGGTGCATATGTTCTGTACACCATATTCAGTGACAGCATATCTGATAAGCCAGTGAGATATCAGACTGCTACATATGTTATGTATAGTAGGGGTTATATTTGAGGACATAGCCTGGGAATTCTGTGGTTGTGTGTACAGTACTGAGGTATGTGTAAGTCTGGTAATTGTCAACAGTGTGTGTATAGTGCCTATGTACCTTGGCCTCTGTAGAGACTGTGGTAGATGTCATTGTTCTTGGTCCTGTTCTATCTGATGTTACATGCTGCTCCACTGTATGTCACCCTATCAGCTTACATGTTTGTAGGGGTGGACACAAACATGTCCCAAACCACAGACAGCCATCGGACCACATTGTGTAGTGGCCCAGTATATGTAGGATTGTTGTGTGAGTGGTCCATATGAGGATGGTGTACATCAGATAGTCCATATATTGTAATAGTATGCTAGCTTACGATATGTGACTGTGGCTGTGTTCACATTGGTTGTGGTTATGCACTTTCACACAGGTGTCTGTTACTCTGTGATGTGACATGCCTGTAGAACCTGCTATCTATGCAGGTACATGTGTATTCCAACATAGGAGATGTAGCCCAGTGTTGGGTCAATCTGCCTGTAGCCTGAACTGTGCTTTGTTACACACCTAGCAGCTTACTGTACTTATCCAGTGAGATGGCATGTCCAGATACTTGCCAGATGTACTGCTGCCTGGCCACCATAACAGTCATGTCTGTCAGACAAAGCAGTGGGATGTTGTTCAGATGTATGTCACTAACTAGTGGACAGTATGTTGCCATGGCACCTCTGTACCAGCGGTTATTATGTGTCAGGACAGACGGGGTGTATGAATGCATAACCTATGGGGGCAAATGTATACCAGTTGTATGTGTTATATCCTTCTACATGGCTGTTAACATCCACATTGACAGGCCTGGTCCACATGTCTTGCATGAAGAGGTATTGGGTATACCCCTGGACTGACCCGAGGGTGTCAGACTGTCCACATATATTGGCCATATTGCAGCTGTAGTCCACAGGGGCATTACTGTGCTAGCAGTGGTACTGTACTATGATGACCTTAAGATGTCTGTAAGTAGCCAATGGCGCACATGTTAACAGCAGATGTGGCCTCCCACATGCACCATTTTTGTGAAAACAATCCCTATTACAGAAGGAATAGTCTACAAATAGACCTGCACTACATACGTGACATCCCCTTGCACTGAGATTGGGACTATTGGGGGTGAGGTAGGGCTCCACTCCATGTGCAGGACATATGGTGAACATATATGTATAAATAAGGATACATATATCCATATAGATATGTACAAAAATACTACACGAACCAAACTTCAAAAACTAAAAACAAAATGATAGCAACAAATAACGCCAGTCATTGTAGAAGTAAAATTCTTTACTTGTTAGCGCTTTCATGCACACCAATAGATGCACTTCTTCAGACAAGTTTTCAAAACACACATACATCAATTTATATACTTAAAAAACAGCCATAATTAATTAATTACAAACAGCCCTATTTAATTTGCCTAATGACTATAAATTAGTTATTACTAATGCTCACAAAATAAGTAATTAGTATGTCGCATTAAATATAACAAAAGAACAAAAAATTGTTACCAATATAAAAGGAAAAAGAAAAACTTTTCTACTTTCCAACTAAATGGCAGACAATAAAATATTAACAAACAAAACTGCCCTCTTGAATACTTACAGCAAAGAATTTTCAACAAGAATAATTCTCAGTTGAAATATGTAGAGGTCACAATTTATAAACTCCATTAAACCTATAAATAGATTTAAAAATACAAATGTCCTTACTAAACTTGAGAGACACTTATCTATCAAGAGCTTACAGTTTAAGTAAGCATTTTATAGAACACATATCGTTGATCCCGGGATGCACATACGCATTAGTTTTAAGCTGCCAAAACAGATATAGATATCTTGCTTACTGTATGACAACAGTTTTACACATATGTGCCTGTGTTCCAGCCTCTGTCCTCCACCTACATACTAGGCTTTGCACATATGACATGCTGCCATGGGTTGTTATGTAGTGGGCTGTGTGTATGTCATGCTGTCATTCCTGCCATCACTCCACTGCTGTTGTATTCCCCACACATACTGGGGGGTTGGGGTCATATATGTGTGGGTTTCACCTACACAATACATGTGTGCCCTGATGCACTCCACAGGCCAGTGTATGTAAAAGTGGTATATGGCCCAGTATT
This sequence comes from Protopterus annectens, assembly GCF_019279795.1. Classification (NCBI taxonomy): domain Eukaryota; kingdom Metazoa; phylum Chordata; order Ceratodontiformes; family Protopteridae; genus Protopterus; species Protopterus annectens. The sequence goes on from NC_056733.1 coordinate 1,367,889,163, forward strand.
AGTGAGTGTAGGGGGTGCACCATGACTAACCTAGGCTGTTACAACAAGTGTGGGTATCTGGGATAGGCTGACTTAAGGTATCTGGATGTACTTTATCATACAATCCACCTTGGGTAAATGCAGGCTTACTGCCTTCTGCCATACACGATGTACTGTTTGTCAGTGTGATTGTGATGGTGTCAGGTATGCCTTGTTATGTAATAGGTTCATCCCATTGGGTCAGCTGGGGTCTGTCCCCCTGTAGGGATTGTGTGCAGAGTGTAGCTAGAGGCTGCTGAGCTATATGTCTGCATTACATACTGTTGATTGTCTGGTATGCTGTGGCCCAGACTGTCATTACTAATATACTACTTGTAGGCCTCGGCCTGGACAGCAACATATGTCAACTTTTCCAGACTACTGTCTTAGTATAACTGTTTCACAGTTGCATTACACTGTTCATATGGATCTCAGTGTCTAAACAGCTATATGACATGGCATATACAACTGTTATAGTACACAAATAAAGCTTTCACATTCATTTATGCACACCTGTATGTGGTGTTATACCCTTTGATATGTCTGTGGGTGTATGTTGCAGGCTATGAATGTCATTCGTATGGGTGGCTCATACAGTTTCCAGTTGGTAAGGTGGTGACTGTAGGAGTAATGGCTGCTCCATATTGTGTGCACGTACTACATATGTATATTACTGTACAAATCTGTGTGTGTGTATGTGTAGGTACATATATATATATATATATATATATATATATATATATATATATATATATATAGATATAGATATGCACACACCTGTATCTGCATATATGTGTCTGTGTATATGTATACTTGGGATAGCCATGCCATGTCTGGTCCTGGTTATGGGATCTGCAACACTTGGTACTGTATTATAGGGGGGGTTGTGCTTGGCTGGGGGGGTATACCTATTCGTACCAGACAAATATTGTGTGGGGCCTCTCAATCCCATTAATGTTGCATGAGGACATATATGTTTTGTTATTTCCCCATTATCTACAGATGTATGTCCGTATATACCTATGTATGTATATATATATATATATATATATATATATATATATATATATATATATATACATATATATATATATATCTGCTGACATATATATATATATATATATATATATATATATATATATATATATATATATATATCTGCTGACATATATCTATAACCTGCCGTATATATTTAGACGTAGTTGTGGACATATATATCTATAGATGTAGGCATTTGCATGTTTATATGTTCATACATATTTCTCTGTACTGTTGAATGACTGGGCTGGATGATTTGTTTGTGATACATCACAGATATGTATATCTGAGATGGCTTAGTAATAGATCACTTTGGCTATGGTGTGCAGGGTCCAAGGTTCGATCCTATCAGAGGCTGTTTCTTTTGTTGCTAGGCAGATCAAGGGCTGTTAGATACAGTGTGATCAAGGCAGTTGTGAGCAGTTGTAAGCAGGTTTGTGTGGGTTTGCGTGATGGTTAGCACTGCCAACCTCCGGTTATGTTTTCTTACAGTCAGTTAGCTTCAGATTTCTCAAGTTGTGTAGGCATAGCTTAGACTCTCGCAAACCCATGCAAACCCACTTACCGCTGTTTAACAGTGCTTACTGATGCTTACCTCCGCTCTAATTCCTTTAAAAGAAAAGAAAAAGGGGTTGATAGGAAAGTGGTAAAAAATGGGACACAAAGAGGGAAAGACAGTAGGGAAAATAGCTAGGCATGTGCAGGAAGGGTATAGGAAAGTTCCATAGCTGCCCATTTCTTCTACCACAACAGCTGTGCATATACACTATACTGGCAGGTACATTTGGACCCTCACACCCCTGGGAGAGGGGTGAGGACAACATATATTCATTGTGATACCAATTAGACCAGATTACATGTGTCCAGTGGACATGTGTTCAAAATGGATAGCTATGTATGGGGTGAGATTTTTTTGTGGGAACAGATTGCACTTTTTATTTCAGATGATAGTGGGATGTTGGAGTGGGGTAGTAGGTATATTTGGGGAGGGAGGTTTGGTAGGTTAACTGATGAGACACACAAGATGCATACAGGGCTGGTATATGACACATGTAGGGGGTAAACACCTTGGACAGAGAGGGGTGTTTGGAAGTTGCAAGCCCATGAACCCCCAACTGGAAACAGTGAGACTGAGGTCCCCACCCATGGGCAGTCACAACTGCACCTTCACAGCCCCAAAGGTGGCTGTGCTGGGGGGCTGTGTAGGAGGGGCAGGCTCACCTTCTAACAGAGCCACTCGGCCCTCAAGCTGGCGTAGCTGCTCTCGATACTCCAGATTGAGCTCCCTATGCACCACAGCCTGGATCTGTTGATGGGTGACAGGTTCCCTCCGTGCCTGCTCCAAGGGGGGGTGAGCCCCATCCCCTGCAGTGGCTCCTCCCAAAGGTGGCGCAGGGCCCACAGAGCAGGAGGTTCCAGGTTGGGCCCCAGATGTGCTGGTGCCCGGTGCCATGGCCAGCTGAGGTGGGACAGGTGGGTCCGCTAGGACCAGCCTTCCATACGAGCTGTGTTGTCGCAGGTTTATGGCAGATATGGGTTAGTAACAGTCAACAGCATTCAGGATTAGTTATAACATTATGTTTAGGTATTCCCATTAACCTGACACACCAGATTTAACACAGTTGCAGAGCAAGCAGAACACATGCATATACAGAGCAACAGTGGCCATTACAGGAGCATGCGGGTTTCATTGATGGCAACACGCCACCAATATGGGTGTATTTTAACATGGCACATGCATAGAAACAAATGTGAATATTTATTAACCATTAGGACTTATGTCCCAAAAATGTTTGGAGTGTACACATACCAGTTGAAGAGTGTCATTGCGTTATTATGCATATATGGTAGGGGTGAGAGAGAGGGTTCAATTAACAACTAATATATCCTTGTAGTTTTCACAACATTCTTAGTCACTGCAGTGATCTTTCCCTTACATGTATTATTACACTACACAATGGCCTTATATTGTACACTGGTATGTTTATAGATTATTATATACTTGACTTGTGTCTTAAATACAGGCATGACAGGCTGCAGGTGTTAATGCAACATATGTTGGGAATTGCTGTCATACACTCTGGGTGAGGTGCTAGAATGACAGATTTGTTTTCATATACATTCTCTGACTATGTACATGTTTGACTATCAGTTATATGTCATTGACAGCTGCCTACATTTCTTGGATCATCACACTGAATTTTCAGGGGAACAGGGTACCCAGCTGGTGATATGGGCCATTTATCTGGACATGCTTCACAGATTGGAACAGTTGTGGGGCATACATATGCATACAACTTACAATTAGAACATTCAAGCAAATTCTGTACAGTTGTTGGGTGTAATTATGCATACAGCTTTCTATATGAACATTGTATCACAGTCTGTACAGTTGTGGGGTATGATTATGCATACAACTTAGTAGCACTCCCAGGAGTCTAACCCCTGCTGTGTGTGACAAAAAAATATTGCTAACATCACAGTACACTGTGCTATCAGGGAATTGGTGTAAAGCTTTCGACTGCTTTCTATCTAAGTCTCACTAACTTGTACGATATGACTGACCTCTTGGCACTTCCGACATTTTTATGCAGGACTTCATACCCATTTTATCTGCATACCATGGTGTGGGTGACACTGCTTAAGATACAACAGCACTATTTATAGTATGGGACAGATCGCAAACATATGAGAGAAGAGTAAACAGAAGCACTCCAGGTGTTATACCTTTATTTACAGACTATTAACACATTTATTTCTACTGGTAAAACACTTTCTAAGGATCTTATCATCTTTGTTATGACAGTACATGCAGACTGATTACTAACTTACCTCATGATGCAGCCTAGCATCATGGGCTTGCTGGTTTGCAGCCACTCATTTGCAGCTGTCAGAGAAAGGCACTGATATTTAGCCATACCTATCCATAGTATACAAAAGCTAGGTAATTATTTACTACTTAGAATGTGTACTTAGTACTGGGGCACTGGCCATCTGCCGACACTCCTGGATCCACTGTTCCAGGACAACCCCCCTCTGCCACTTCAGGTCAGCATGGTGGTGCCTGACCTGCTCACCAGTCCGGGAGATACCTGTGGCACTTGTGAGGTCAAGGGCGAGACTGTCCCAGGCCTCCATTTTGTACTGTGAGCCCTGGTACTGGCCCTGCAGTAGTCTCTGCTCATGGTGTTTTATAAGGAGCCATACCATGAATTTTGACTCCTGGATGCCCCAGTGCTGCACTCTGAATCGAGTGCCTTCACCCACACCAGCCATTCTGCCTACAGTAGGAAGCTACAACCAGTTATGAGACGTATTCCCACCTGTGGGGATTAAATATGGCCATTTTTCCACACTTTGCCATGATTGGCCAGTTTTGAAAAGGCTAAGCTATGGGCACACCTGCTTACATAAGGTTGGCACTGTTTAAAGAGGTATACCACTAGGCAGATTGAATTGGCTGCCCTACACATTGCTTACACTTGCTAACTTCAGTTGTGCTGCGGTTAGCATTGCTTAATAGTTAATTAGCACTATATTTGCCATTTGGCAATTATTTATTCTTCATTACAGGTTATATATGTGTCTGGTATCCATGATTCATGTATACATACACTGTATGGGGACCTGGGGACTTCTACACTTTATTACAATAACTTACTGCAGTACTCCAGTTCACATATTTATGTTCTGTGGCAGGTTATACCACTTCACACTGTGCATAGATTCAGTTCACATGTTTGGTTTGATTTTCCTGTGGTGAGGATTAGTTTGCTGATACCTCATTCATATCTGTTGTGATGATGGTTCAGTGGTTAACTACTATGACTAAAATGCACAGGGTCCTGAGTTTAAGCCTTGCAAAAGCAGTTTATTTTGTTGCTGGGCAGAACATGGGCCGTTGGATACAGAGGGATTAAGGCACTTTAAAGCAGTTGTAAGAGGGTTTGCGCGGGTTTGTATGATGGTAAGCACTGCTAACCTCTGGGTACAGTTTCTTACACTCAGTTAGCTTCTACTTTGCTTAATCTGTGTAGGCAATGAATACCCCCATGCAAACGCACTTAAATATGCTTACTAGTGCTTATGTATGCTTACTACTGCTTATTTGTGCTTAAACCTGCTTACTAGTGCCTTATTCATTATGACACTGACACTTCACATGTGCATTTCATGCAGTACTCCAGTTCACGTTTAAATGTTATTATGTAGGTTATACGGCAAAAAGATGTAAAATTATGTTCATATACAGATTTCACATGGAAAAGGATATGTGCTGTAGTGGGACTCGAACTGGGAATGCTTGCGCATTAGGCAGATGCTCTACCCACTACACTATTGCTGTGCTGTTTTGTTTGCATATATATTACTTGTTATCCTCTTCAGCCTTTTCACCTGCTTTAACCGTAGCTAAGCAATGGGCAAACCCACACATCTATGGTTAGCTGTACTCGGGGCTTTAAAAAAAATAAATAAAAGGGTTTCTTCATTTTATTTGCCTGTACTGTTGCTGTTGAACACATGGGGACTGTTGGTGGGGATATGCGGACACTTATGAGCAGTCTCACTCATTTATTTACATATTCTTTTGTTCTACTTTGCAGGAGTGTGTTTAGTCTGAGAGCTCTGCTCTCAGACACATCCCCTGCACTCGTCCATGCTCCATGTAGCATTAGGAGTTCAGGCAGCGTGTCTTCATTAATATGCATGACGCGCTGCCGTCCTCCTCTTAAACTTCCGCTTCTGTGCAGGACTGGATTAGTCCTACACGGAAGTTTAGTAAATCCAGGGCTAACTCTTATATCACATTCCTTTAGATATTAAAAAACATTATACTAATTCATGTTTATTAAGCTATATACTAATCCAATGACTATGAAATCCATAGCATCCATTATAACATTAGTCAATACGCAGCAGATCCTACTCATAAAGCAAAACTCATAAATACTAACAAATCTATTAGAAGGAATGACACACTACTTCTAATTAACATATATAAGCCTTACAATAAGCTCAAATTAAAATATAAATAATAAGCTCCATATTCAATCTATTAGTCGACAAATTATGTTATGTTTATCTTATGGCTAATAATCTATAGCATTCAATTATTCCATCATGACATATACTATGTTATTAAAATAGCATCTCCCTTCCCTATTATTTTATTACTGCTCATATTATTAAACATATTAAGCTCAAAATCTAATTACTTCATAGAAAAGTCTCACCAAATCTTGTATAGTTTAGAATTAACTGTAAATAATACCTTTAATATTCAATGAGTTAGTATATGGGGTGCCTCATTATTATAAGAAAAGAGGATGCTGCTAACATATCAAACTAATTTTCTAAATAGAACTCTAAGCAGTCAAAACTTTCCTAATAAAATATTTAAACAAACTTATATAAAATACCTCTCTCTCTCTCTCTCTCTATATATATATATATATATATATATAGATATATATATATATATTACATATGTTGCTTAGAGTATCTTTTTATGAATAACAATCTGAAACTTTGAAATGTCCCATTATAACAACATTCATGGTATTATTAATAAAGCTTCCTCTCTCCCCTCTGTTTGTGTCTGATTATATCATTAGTCATGTTAAAATTAACTAATCACCACATAAATAGAATTATAAGTGACTGTCTCTCCACTCCATGCAGAATAAAATATCTGTATACAATAACATGTATGTTTACTTAAAAACTACATAAGGTGCCCCTCTGACTTAAAGGAGAGACGATGTTGCTAACTAATCAGACTAATAATATATAATGAAATTTAAATAACATGAACTATTTGTATTACTGATTTAAACAAACTACATAGAGTACATGTATTAACATTATCCTTTCTTATTTATTATAATATATTTTCTAATAAAACTGAAAAATAAATATCTCAATATTGTATTAAACATTTACTATTTACTTTGACATAATTTAAATTTAAACAAGACAACTCTATAATTCAGAATTCGTGTTTTACTTATTTTAAACTTCACTGTGCTAAAAAGTTACAAAAATAAGACAATTTTCTTTTACCAAAAAATAAAATCATAAGCTCAGAATTGAACATGAACCATACAGTCAGAAGCATTTTTCTTTTCTTTTTTTAAGAACTTGCTGACAGCTATTGTAATGAACAGCAAAATACAATGTATGAAACTTATAGGTAATATACAATCTTATAAATATACAATGCCCCTTACAATCATGCCATCTGTTATTAAATATCTTTAGCCCCATATTTTGACTTACACTATTCAGATGTTTGATTGATTAAATTATTTGAAACCCATTGGCTTCACTAGTTATTATTCCCATAAACAAAGACAGAGGAAAAAAAACTTCAGGAGTGTACAGTCTTCCTTTTTTTTATTTTTTTATTTTTTTTCATAAGTTCATAGGTTGGTACTAGGCTATCAGCCCTAGGGCCTATACAAGCCTAGCCATAACAATTCCCTGGCTATTTTTTCCCCCACTATTTACTTTCCTGGACCCCTGTCTAGCAGGGTGACTGACGTGATTCCTTGGGTAAATTTCCTTTCTCCCATCCAATCATCAAGGTTCCTTTTGAAGAGGGCCAAAGAGGCGCTCTGCTTGACATGTATGGGCAGTCTGTTCCAGAGTCTGGGGAGTCTCTGGGTCAGGAACCTATCCCTCCAGCATGTTTTGTTTATTGTGATGACAAGGTTTATGTCCCTGGAGCGTGTTGCTATGAGGGATTGGGATTTCTTTAAGTGTAGCATGTCCAACAGCTCTGGGTTTGACATGGCCTTGTATGTTAAGCAGACATCGCCTCGGAGTAGACAATATGTGACAGAGTAGAGCTGGAGATTTTTTAAGATGGTCAGCATAGGGCATCTGACTTAGGCCTGTGATTCTTTTAGTGAGGTATTTCTACGGCCTTTCCAGTTGTTGCAGATGTCTTGAGAGGTACATACCAAACGGGGCATTGTAGTCTATAATGGGTCTAATGAGGGATGAGTACAGTGGGACAATTACCCTTTTTCTTGAGGAAAAGCCCTTAGTGATGAGGTGCACCACATAGAAGGATTTCCTGACTGTTGTGGTGATGTGATTATTGAAGGTGAGACCACTGTCCACCTGTGTTCCTAAGTCTCTTATCACACTTTCGGTGTTTAGTGTACTGCCACCTATGTTGTAATTCACAGGTACATGCTTTTTCCCAAAGGGGATAACTATACATTTCTTGGCATTGAGCTTGAGCCCATGGCTCTGGCACCAAGCATCTGTTTCTGTAAGGCCCTTTTGTTGAGCATCCTCATCATTTGGGGATTCAATAATGGCTCCCAGTTTGCAGTCATCGGAGAACTTTGCTAGCCAGAGTCCATTAGTGTTGGCCTGTACTTCAGAGAAGTAGATGCCAAACAAGAGAGGTCCCATGACGTAACCCTGAGGTACTTCACTTGACACTTGTCTGGAGCTGGATTTGAAGTCAGCTACTTTTACAGTGTGGGTTCTGTTAGTAAGCCAGTTGGCAACCCATTGAGTGACGTAGGGATTTATGCCCAGCTTACTAAGTTTATCTATGATTACAGAGTGGAGGATGGTGTCAAAGGCCTTGGCGAGGTCCAGATAGGCTGTGTGGACTGCCTTATCCTTGTCCACGGCTCTGGAGACTGATGCAAAGAAGTCAATCAGGTTCAGGAGACAAGATCGGCCCTTCACGAACCCAAACTGGGTGGGGTCCAGTGTTTGAAGGTTACCAATGTCTTTGTTTATAAGTTCCATGGCCTTGCAGATCAGGATCATCAGACTGATGGGATGGCAGTTTCCGGGATCCAAGGTGGATCCCCCTTGTGGAGTTGGATAACTGTAGCTGTGTGCCATTCAGTGGGCACAAAGCCTGAGGTGAGGGTATGATTAAACATGACACTTAGGTGAGGTGCCAGTTCATATTGTAGCTCATGTAGTACACAGCCCAGGATGTCATCTGGTCCCATGGATGCTGTATTCTTAGCTTTGGAGAGTGAGTTTTTTACCTGTGTGACCATTATTACCGGAATTTGGCAATCTTCCGGTATTGAGATGGGCCATTTTGGGGAGTGAGAGGTGGGTGAAGTTGGCACTGAATCGATCTGCCAGGATATTGGCAATATCCTTGGGATCAGTATATTTAATGCCATTCTTTTGTAGCTCAGAGCAGATCTGAGCATTGCCATTTAGATTATTGACATAGTTATAGAATGCCTTGTGGTTGTCTTTGGAATCTTTGGCAATTTTATTTTTGCAACTAGCTTTGGAGGATTTTATGAGGGATCTCAGCTTCTTACAGAGGCTGGTAAGGGAGTTTTTTGCATCCTGGGATTTTCCTCTTTTTTGCAACAGTTTCTTCCTTTTGTTGTAAAGTTTGTTTATGGCAGGGGACCACCAGATTGGCTTCCTTTTTTTGGAGGAGAGCATCTTAGTTCTATTTGGGATGGCACAATTCATGCATGAGTGGATGTGCTCATACAGTGCCTTAGTGTAGGACTCAGCAGTTGCACTTTCAGTTCCCATCTGCATGGGTGTCATGAAGTTTGTAACTTCTGACTTGAGTAACATGAAGTTGGCTTTGGAGAAGTTTTTTTATGGAGGTTTCCTTACTGGAGGGTGGGGGTGGGATGTGGATGTTAAGGGTGATTAGCTTATGGTCTGACCTGACCAACGAGGGGGTGACCATAGGTGTGGAGCATAGATTTTCCATGTTGGTAATGACCAGGTCTAGGATATTGGAGCCCCTGGTGGGACTATGGATAAGTTGATCCAGGGCATTGGAATTTATGAATTCTAAGAACCATTGGGCAAAGGTGTTGGTACACGAGGACTCAAGTTAACTTGGTTTTGATGTAATAAATAATGTGCATCAAATAATACATTGGTACACTTCTAGTATAGTTGAAGTGCTGTATTTTAAAATCTGATCATATTTTTGTGGTACTAGTAATGCTACTTTGGAAAGCCATATATTTTTAAGGTAACTTGAGATGCTTCATATTTGCAGTGGCAATCTTCATATTTGTGATGATAAACTTGTGTAGTGTATGTTGAGTGCATACTACTTGTATAGTGTGTATTGTAATGGTTGAACAATCTTAAGTACAGTAAAATGTTATGTACCATGCACAATTACTCCCACTGCTGCATTTTCTAGGGAAGTAAAGCACAAACAAGCTATATTGAAGCAGCTCAGCTGTCTATGACTTTGACTCAAATCGTAGATCTGTCCATCCCAATCTCTCCTAAAACTATGACTTCCATAGAAAAATGTGATGAAACACAGTCAATAAATAATTAATTCACTTCCTCTTATTCTGTAACTGTCTCAAGCCAATAGCACCAACATTCTAAGTGTTCATGATTACCTCCAGACCTGTCTTCGATTCACTGAAATTAGTGGTTGACACCACCAGCAGACCATTCTTTGCATGCACAGTTTCTGCAACTGACGCAACTCACCTGAGAAGACAACACAATTTTCTAGGATCTGTCAAGTAATCAGGTGCCTAAAAACTGAAATTGATGCATTCAGACATCAATAGAAATCCCTTTCCTCCCTCCATAATGTCCACAAAAATGTTTTAGGAGCATCCTCAAACAGCACATTTATCTATCTCAGACTGCAGTCTAGGCCCCAGCAGCTGTCCCTTACAAACTCAATTCATATTAAAAAAGTAAAATAAACCACAGCAACAGTGGCACAAACAACAAGTCATCAGCACAATGTAAACACCACAGCAATCATCCTCAGACCATGCATAACATATATAGTACTCAAAATACCAAGGATCTTATGAACCACCATATATTACCAAAAAAAAAAAAAAAAAAGATATTTGGCCCTTCACTTACAGCTAAGAGCTGGAAAACAAAACAGACATAGTCATCAATGCAAGCACACAGCACTTTGACATCTGATCCCATGCTTGAGTAGTTTTAGGTTAGGAAAAGAAACAAGCTGAAATTAGGACTGTCAGCTAGTTCAGTTCCATTGTACATTTATTTATGCTATGTTTGCTGTCCAGGGGAGTCTACCAGTGCATGACAAAAATGTTCTTCCAGCGATATCTGGGCAGAGTCAAGGCAGCCACAGTAAATCAACAGTTTACATTCCCCAGAGTTGGATACCACATCAAAACACTTAGTAGTACTAGAAACACATGCATCATATGAACTGTACTGTAACCCTCAATAAAATGATGAGCTCTAGTAAAAAATGCTGATAGAAACTAAAAAAAGTAAAAGAAAGGGTATCGTAAAATACATAGAAATAAATGGGTTGAGAATCAGCTGCACACAAAGGAGAAACAAAGAAATAGATGATTATAGTGTGAAGCATCCCTCACGGCTGCCCAAACCCCTGGTCTATATTTCGTACACTACCTACAACCCATTATGTATGGGTCTAAGAAATAGACAACATGAGAGGAGCATACTGTTATAACTTTAAATGTCACAGTAAAATGCAAATAAAAAGAAAAACTGTTTATTACTTAAGGATTCCTTTTTCTGCTTGTCCAAACAGTCTAAAGCATGCACTTCCTGCTTCTTGAGAGTTTAAAGGTCACTAATCACTTCCAGTTTGGCGATGAATCCAAGATGAAGCCAGACTGCTGTGGTGAGTAAAAGCTGCCTCATGGTTAATTTTAAACTGCATCCTTTCAACAAAATAAGTTAAGAGGGGGAAAAGCAATAACAGTTGTTTAATATTTTGAAATATGGCTTGCAATTGCACAAGATGAGCTGTGGATTAAGTAAAACCATTAAAACAGTTAAAAAACTTTTCAGCCTTTAAAACACACAACTAAAGTATATGAACAAGATAAATAACATTTAAACACACTACAACCACCAACTATATTAACAGGACAATAAGATTTACAGACTTCTTACAAAGACATGCACATTACTGAATTCTAATATCAGTCATGTTGACAACTATCATTCAAAGACTGCTGCAGAAACAAAAAGCAGATTTATCTTAGTAAAATAACTCATTAAGATGGTAATCATCCAAATAATATAATAAATAAATAAAATAACTTAAAATATTTAAATGATATGGAGATTATATCAATGTGCTGAAAGAAAAAAAAATAAATGACTACTACATAAACTTAAATAAGTTATTGCCTAGTAATCTAATCACTACTACTGAAAAGCTATATATGACTCACTAAAATAATATAAAATGTAAGGAACTAAGTAATTATTATTATTGTTAAATAGTACACATATAGGAATTATAAGATTTTTACCTTGCTGTTTGTTTTACTTCCCAGAAGAAAATTAAAGCAGTATTTCAGAACAATAATACAACAATACAGACAAAATTAACTAGTCATTACTTTTCTTGCAGTTTTTTGCTGTTCTTTTCTTTACCATTTCTAGTTGCTGGTCTCTTTAAACAAACTAGAGACCAGTCCATTTCTTCAGGTTTGTCTAAAAGTTTGTTTTTCTGGGTAAAATCCAAAGCTTCTTCAAGTGTGTTAAAGCTTTTTTTTTTGTTCTTCAGGAGGAAAAATCATAATTCTTGCTGAGAAATAAGTTGAGATGTGGTGATCATCTTCTTTAGACTCTTAATTAAAGGAATGCATGTTTTGCTTTTGGAAATCACAGATGAAGAACAGATATTGCCAAATCTGATATTGTATCCCCTTAATTTTATTGGAGAATTTGATCAGGTTGTCTTTGATGCCAGATCTGTATCTTGAGTTGAAAGGAATTTAAGAATTATACATCTGGGAGTGGGTGGATTCCTTTTTTTTTAAAGAGAATTTGAAAGGGAACTATGTGCTCTCTCTATGCCATAATAGAGTGATTCTGACAAATTTAAAGTTTTGGTAACCAGTTATTTAGGAATTGTATCATATTATCTCCTTCTTCTTTCTCCAGTATTCTATATATTCTGATATTATTCATTCTAGATCTACTTTACAGATTTTCCACCTTTTCCAAATTTTATTTCAGGATAAATTCAACATTTTATTTCAGTCAACCTTCCATCTAAGTCATTCATTGATTCTTCTATAGTTGAAATCTGAACTGATTGTTTCTTAATGACGTCATTTAACAAATCTAGTTGTTTCTTACAATTTTCTTTGATGCTATCCATTTTACCTTCAGGCTTATCCATTTTAGCAGAAAGATCCTGGATACTTGTAAGAATAGTTTTCATTCATTCTTTATCAAACTCTCCTGAGAAGAAACTTTTGAATAGCTCATATCTATAACTGTTTAAAAACTTCTGACAGGAAACTAAGTTAGAAAAATCCCGAAAACTAGATTTTCTTCAGAATACTGTTTAGATAGATAGAATTAATTGCACTATGCATTTTCAAAACTGTAACATATATAATCCTGTCAGAATAACTGAAGAGAAGCAGAGCAAAATGTTTATTTGGCTAACAGTTCACTGTCTTGGCCACACCAGGCAAACACAGTTTTAATTTAGCACTTTTGTGTAAAAAATCCATGTGACATTTAAATACTAGAAAAGTCACATGACAGCTAGTAGGAACATTACACAATCAAATACATTTAAATAAATGTAAAGAAAAAGTGAATAAAAACACAATTATTTTAAAACACAATGGTAAAAAGCATAAAACAAACTTTTGTCTTATCATAAAATATCAGCTCCCATCTTTAATAGAATGTGGATGGAAGCTGAATCATCTATTCCTGGAAACATTGTTGCTTTGAATTTAATTTAATAGAAAAGCTCATGTGCCTCTAAGTGAGCTTTCAAGTCACCACCCTTGAGGGCCTTTACTACCTTTTCCAAGATAAAACATTTAAATTGAGCAAAATCCTGTCGGGTAACAGTGGCTATATAAAGCACTTGTTGCATCGTGTGTCTTAATGTTATACACAAGCTGATAAATGTGTTTCTTCAAAACATGGTTAGTCTTCCAATGTGAAATACATTTCAATAATCACACTTTGCAACATAAACAACCCCCAAAATTCCTTTATAATTTACTACAGGATTGGGTAGCACATTCTCCTTAAATATAAGTGTGCATTCTGTGCAAGCTCCACACTTAAATATTCTAGTAGGTCTTTTACTTTCGCTGTGGAGGATGCACTCCAGTTAATTCTTAATATTTTGTCTTTTTTAAATACAAACTTAATTTGGGTTGCAATTCTGTTTTGAAACTAAAGTCCACACATAGTACAGTCTTGTAGTTCTTAGAAATATGTTTATAACAAGGGAAGTCAGGTGGAAGTAAGGTAACACAAAAGTTCATCAGGCATTTTTTGCCCTTAACTATTGCATTTCTGTCATTACCATAGTTAGAATATTCACCATCGCTTTAGTAATAATTGGTTTGAATCTACCATTCCCCCCCTCTTAACAAATCAAGTGGATACCTTCATTCTAAAAAAACTTCTTTAAAATATTTAACTCCTAAAATATAATTCACTGGAGGGTATTTGTGACACACTCACCATTTGGCCCTTCACTATATTAGCCATTTGTTTGTGGATGCTAACTTTCATAATCCAAGCAAGAATTGGAAAAAGATGGCATCTGATATATTACTGACTTAAAATGATTTTCTACAGGATGTTTGTGCAGGGTCACATTAAGGTAATTCACAGTACCAGAACCTCAGCAGTATATACATTTAAAAAATTCTGTTGTAGACTTCAAAAATTCAAGAAATGTAACCAAGAACTCTGGTCCACCTATCCATATCAAAAATATGTCATCTAACAAGAGAAAATATATCTGCACATGTTGAAACCACTCACTTACAAATATATACCTTATTTCCCATCCATACATCACCATGTTGGTGTAAGTTGGGGGTGCAGCTTGTCCCCATTGCAATACCAGCTCTTTGTTTAAAGTTCAACCATATTAGTAAGTACATCTGCATAACAGAACTGGACAAAACCTTTATTGAAAGTAGCATAATTTTTACTGCATATCAATGCAACCTAAAAAAAAAAAACATAGCATCTTAAAATGAGATGAATACCAGATGTAAAATTATGTATGTAGGGCACATATACATATGATTACAAATAAAGTTTAAGTATATGGCAGGAAGTTTGAAGAAATGATTATACATGTTCAGAAATATTGAACAAACCAATATAGATGCAGACTACATAAGTGTGCCTTTAGTATTCTATATGAATTTCCTCACAAAATGCAGTCTAAAGGGTAATAATGCAGTTGACCAACACAAAGTTTGGTAACTGCAAAATTGAAATGCCTTGTGTTCTGTATATAAAGCTACAAAGGAGATAATGTGATAAATATGCAGTTTGCTAAGTAATGTTATGCCCATACCTGACCACAGATATGCATTATTACACTTGCAAGATTTGTAACTAGCTCTTGAAGTGGTGTATAGGCAGTATCTGTTCCTCTGTCCTGCATTAAAAGCACATATACTTGCTATTCCAAGTTTTGCAGTCAGACAATTCTGCTGCTGAAAAACATGTACTCACTGTATTTATTCACTATGTAAAGACCCAATAACTATACCCATAAACTGTCTTACAGCTACTTTAAATACCAAAAGTGTTACATTAAATGTCTGCAAATGGCTGCTCTATTTCAATTAACATTAATCTAACCACATTCATTTGTCAATAAACACAGTATGAGAATATAATGCATAAAAATGCTAGAAGTTGGACTCATATTCAATCTTTTTAAAACTATGGAAATAAATAACACAAAAATCACATTTTTCTTTGTGTATAAATCAAAACAAGATTAATGTTCTTTAGAAAGGAAGTGAATGAATGAGCACCTAGGCTTATGTGATTAATTAAATGGAAACTGTGTGCTTTGTATCAGAATCAGTTAGTCAAATGGAAAAGTAAGCATCATTTAAAGCACAGAGGACAGAAACCTTAGTCATGATTGAGTTTTAAATAGTATCATCTTTATCAAATCATTGATGCAGCTATAAAAATAACCAAAGCATGTTCTTACCCTGTAAAGTAATACATTTAAATGACAAAGTGCACAAAACCATGACGATACTAGTTTCTGCAAAATGTTTAATTGTTTACAAAGCAGTCGCTGGCGACAAATACCAGCACCGGTTTCTGCAAAACATATGTATACTAAGCTGTTACTGATGACCATTGACAGTGTAAGTTCCAACAAATGTTTAATTTTTTACTAAGTTATCACTGAAGACAAAGTGCCTCACATATATCTTTACTAGATTGTCAGTAGTGTTGAAGCATGAAGTATACCTTTTAAACTTAAGACCATGTGCTATTTATTTGGTATGGAAAGCTAAATGAGGATTATGGTATATCTACACCAAATGTAAGTAAAAAGGTAAAGTACCATTTATAATGTGACTAAGTATCCAAAGCAAAAATCCATACTGTGCTTTAAAAAACAACTTTAACTTCACCTGCCTATCCCTTAACAAACTATCTAACCTTCATTTCTATATATTTTTCAAGCCTACATCCCTATTGCAGTCCATTACAATTCCACATTCTCTGTATATACCTGTGTATACTATAAATAAAATTGTAGCCTTCGCTTTTGCTAATTAAATGTTAAAAGTATTATAAAGTCTGAGAAACAAAATATCTTGCTGGATGTTAAACTAATGTATATCAGAACTACTTATAGGTTAGTACTAAGCTAACTGCCCTTGCGAGCCATTTTAAGCCTAGCCAATTATCCCTTGTGAGACTCAAACCTTGCACCTTGTGTTTGTAAGCCAAACACCTTAACCACCTTGACCAAAGACCTTAACCACCTTAACCATTAGGCCACCCTCCCAACCCTGTACATATACATGAAATGCATAATTACCTGTTCTTATGGTAATGCATGGTTATTCTCGTAGTTTATAATGCCATATTGAACCTAAACATGAAAATGGTGAAGTTGGATCAGTGTTCTACTCCAGTTAGCAAAGTAAATAAATATTAAACTAACTAAATAAATTTAATATTTATCTAACTAGCCAGTATCCTGCTTTAACAAATTGGGAATGTGACCATTATCTTCAGAGTCTATCAGGTTATTAAACTAATGTGGTTGTGTTCCAAATGTTATGGTTTACTTGATTGTATTGCTTTTCAGTGAACCATGATCCTTCAATCTCATTTCATGGAATAAGTTTGAATCTTCAAATATATTTCATATGAAAGGGACAAGCCTGACAATACCTATGTAGAGAGGGTTGCACTGTACACCTGTCACTTAATATAACTTAGAGTTTGCATACCTTTACAAAAGTTATAATAGTTGTATGATTAAGCTCATTTCAGCTAACATGATCAATGGATCATAGCTCACTGAAAAGTAACTTGATCAAATAAGTAAATGCCATTTTAAAACATGATAAATTAAAATTTGTTAGGGAAGTGTTTTCTTCAATCTAATTGGTGTCTAAATTGGATATTATAATATTGTAAGGTCAAAATGCATTCTGAGGTCAATAAAGATGTGTTTCATATGTCCTCAGAAAGCATCCCCAACAAAAGGTATTAATTACAGTATTTTGTTAGCATACAGGTAGAAGGAGTCTCTTATTTAACATACTAGGAAAGTTAGGTTATACATGTTGGGAACTGCATGCATTACTTGAAGCCAAACTTAATCCCAATCTCCCTCAGATGTATACCCAGCATATGGATACTTTACAGGATCCTTATAAAAAAAAAAAAACAGTGTTGTAGAACCAAGAAAGATAATAATGCAGCAGGTCTGTCAGCTTTCTGATAAATAAACCTTCTGGCTACTTCAGTAATTACCTTAACTATACCTCTCCATATTAACTAAGGAATGATAGCAGACCAAATAATTATTGCCCTGGGAACCTCTGTTGAAGCATTAATAAGCCATGCACTATCTAAGATAACATTCTGTGCTTTAGGAATTAAACCCAAACCATTAACCTCCAATTCACAAAAAATATTTCTGGGTTAAGAACATTTAACTGAGCATTGTTTATGACCATCAAAAGTTGTCCCCAAAGTAATCACATGTATGCTTGCTACCACTCATCCCAATAACTGTTATCAAAGCCAAAGAAAATGCTTCCAGGTCTAATAGTGTCTTGGTTAGCCACCCAGAATATGAATAAATGAATGAATGACATGTAATAACTATCTGTCTTCATCTTACAAATAACACAAATAACAAACTAAACATAATGCTCTACAGTAGCTATATTAAATAAGATCTAAAAGCATCCAAAACATATCCGCCCTGCCTTCTAGTCACTTCAAATGACCTACATTCATAAACTAAAGCAGCCATCCTAATAATACAAAACAAATTAAATGAATACCTGCAGATAAATTCTTGACTCCGCAATCCCATTTCAGAACTAAATCAAATTGTCTCACTTATATCAATTCACCATTCAAATTAAAAAAAAATGTATTCTTGTCAAAATCAGCCATACTCTGCCAAGTTAACCCCCACTTAACTGGGTGCAATAGCTTCTCACCCTTACATAACAACATTACTTTGTACCCCCCCCATTTAAATGGTTTGTTTGGGTGGGTTTTTATTTTTTTATTTTCAGTTCGACATTGTGGCGGTTGGATTATTACAAGTTGAGTATTATGTGTTCGACTATTTGACCAATCACATAATATAGATCCTAAATATATTTATATATATTTTAATGTATTTTCTGAGATGAGATTAAAATGGGCCCAGTGGGATCAGTGCTCAACCTTTGTTATCAAATTCAAAATAAAATAAAATAAATGACTTCCTTTAAACGTCTTTGCTACTGATTTATTAAGTACTCCAAAAAGTCCTATTGCTGTACATTCAAAGTTTAATAGACCAGAAAATCACCATTGCCACTTTTACCTTGATTTTAGAAACACCTAACAGCTCCCTAATTTTACCCTTTAACTCCTCTAACATGTCCTGCAGAAAGAGAAAATAGCTATTTAGTATCAACCAATTGAAAATCATGCAAATAATGAACTGCTCTCAGCTTAGGAGCTCAAACTGTCCAAATCCACTGAATAGCTATGTTAAACTTCTCCAAAGTAGCACATGCTACTGCACTGCCCTTAGGCATAGCTTTGTCATAGTACATTTTTTCTTCAAGAAACATTC
The DNA here is from genome assembly GCF_019279795.1 of Protopterus annectens. Lineage (NCBI taxonomy): Eukaryota > Metazoa > Chordata > Ceratodontiformes > Protopteridae > Protopterus > Protopterus annectens. The sequence goes on from NC_056733.1 coordinate 1,367,908,331, forward strand.
CTGACTTTGGCCAATCCTGCTCCTTTAACAGAGCAATCAAAAAAGCTTAATCAATGTCAAGCTTTACCAATCAATCATTGAAAGACTAATTCAATTACTCTGTATCAGCCAAGGAAATATATTGTTACCCTTACCACCATTCTATCAATATAGTCTTTGACCAAAACCCCTTCTGGGAAAGAAAGATTATGAGTTAATCAAAACTCCCCTGGTTTCTTTTTGCACACATGACATAAAATTGACATTCTATAATAAGCAAATGGAGATGAAGCCAATGGAACTATCACTCTGCTAGCCTGTATTTCTTTATCTTTATCTGATAGTACTTGTACAATTCCCTCATCTAACCCACCTAAAATTCTTACATATTGGATTACAACAACCCAGCCAGGACTGAATAAGAAACCACACGAAAATATCTATCAGCTCAGAATTTACCTCATTGTCTAGGTAATGCATTAACCAAACTCACAGTGTTTCTGTTTTAATAAGGGAGTAGTTTTCCCAGCCAAGGCATCCCCTTAAAAGGAAAATGGGGTCTGTAGAAGCCCTAAAATTACCCACACATATCACTTTGACCTCACGTGGCAAGCCTTATTTAAACCATTTCTGTGATGCAGCCAAGCCTTAACCAGCTTAACCACATTCCTTACGTTTGCATTAACTTCCACTATGTAGGTCTCCACAAAAGGAACAAATATGGGAGAACATGCATGTATACTATTCAAGATTACCTACCTGTGCTGCAGAACCAATAAGCCTTCATCTCTCAGCTCCTTCTTATTCTACCTTGGACACTATCTCTGCTCTAAGTGTCATAGTTCCTAACCAAATATATGCATGCCTGCATTTCCATTGCAACAGCTTGTCTAATACTGTTAGCTTCCTAAAAGTTGATTATACCAAAAATAAGTACTACCTCCTCTCAATCTCTGAGCTTCTCTTAGCATTATAAAAAAGCACCAAACATAACTCTCAACTGTACAGATTTTTGCAGAATGTCCAGATTTTTGCCCCATATTTTTAGTCCATTATGCATAAAATTGTGGTTTTCTGACAAATCACTGGCAAATCTTTGTGGTTAAAGTCAGAAAATAATGACAGACATTTGAATTTCAGACTTGATATCATTCAACAAATTTATGCTAATACAAAACCTGCTATTCTATCAATTTTCTAAGTTTGTAAGAGCAATATTTAAAAAGTGTCCCGATTTTTGGGACATTTGTCTCCAAATTATTGATTGCTTTGTCCAGATTTTTTGCTCTAAGAGGCATGGCATCAAAGAAGGAAGTGCCTAATATGTTGTTTTTTTTTCCCAAGATGTGATGTATCTTTATATTGTATTTAGAACTCAACTATCTTCCTTTTTTTGCATTAACAATGTTCATATGTCTGTTATGTACTTGGAGCTTTTCTCCCCGGGCCTCCGCTGAAAATGGACATGTATCCAGTCGGACTCTCCCGGTTAACAAATGTAAAATAAATAATAAATAAATAAATAAATAAATAATATGATTTTGTCTAAATAATTATTGTCATCAGGTAGACAAAACCCGATATGCATTCATCCAAAGTCCAGGCCCAGGAAGTCTTTTCTACAGGTAAATAACACTGCCATCAAATTCTCTCTAATCCCCTCATTTCTTGGGCTTCCATCTTCATAATCTTCTATTCTCCATCCACATCTATTAGCTCAATAACATCTACATATTCTCTTCTGCAAATCTATTTGACTGACAAAGGGATGTGAGATGTAAGCCCCCAGCATGATCACCCTTAGTTTCCATTTGCCAATCGCCTGGCTAAAGTGTCACAAAGACAATTGCAGCAAACTGTAATTTTGTCTGTCAACCTATGGTGTGTGTAATTAAACATACTGTTTACCTCCAAACTGCCCCTCGAACTATATGCCCTAATTCAAGACTGCCTTTCCTTTAACAACTCACTGAATTGCAACCTGCTTTCTGCATCCAGATTTTGAAATAAAATCATTAGGCATTCATTTGCTAACTGACTTTGCCCTATCCTGCAATCCACAAAAACATCATTAGCATTATCTGCACTGGGCTAAGGCTCCACTGAATTTTCCAAATTGACACCATCTCAAGCTTTGCAAGCCCTTTTTCCCTTATGATGAGGCCTTTCTCCACTGCTCTGATGTCTGTCTCTTTTTGCCTTCCTCAGCCTCTCATCTGCTTTGTTTATTCAGCTCCCTCAGGTGTTTGTGTCAGGCTCAACATCTCCTGAAAAAAAATGCCTCTACTTGGGAAGCAGTAGCCTGCCATTTTCTCTTCAGCTTGTCAGTATTCACCATCCTGTAAAGTACACAGACAATTAGTATCACATGCTTGTTACTCCCCCCATACCTCCTAAAACACCTTTGACTCTACTTATCCGGGAAGATTCCCATACCTGCTATCTACTATCCCACCACCTCTAAGGGATACCTGTACATCCTTCTACTGAAAATACGAAGCCTGAACTCCAGTTTCTTTCATTATTAAAAACTGCAATCCTGAATGTCACATGCACAAACCAACAACTTGAAAGAATGGAGTAAAATATGGAACAACTCCCCCTTCCCTGGGTTCTCATACTCAAAGAGCTTGCAGCCCCAAATTACTCATATGCCTGTTTGCCAATAAGGTGAATAGATGGTTTGATCCTGTCCTTTGGTGATTCTAGCTCCTAACAATATTCTATCCTGTGAATGGCAAAGTATAGTCTGCATTTTAAATGCATGTACATTGCCCAGGAAAATAAATTCAAACATCCAGGCTTGAAATACAACTTAGAGTCTACTAATCCTTCAAAGTCACCTCCATTACCTGTAGAACCACTTACAGTGGCATAATTATTAACTTAATTACCACAGGAAGACCATGAATCTAATACCAATTCATGCATATTTTCACCACTTCTTAAAAGTTCTGGTCTGGTGAAATTTAAGTGCTTATCTACAGCAATGCTCCATCACTAAAACAGCTCCCCTGTTTCTCTACTCCAATTTCTTCAGCTCTGTATTTTCTTTGCTGTATTCTTGATACTTACTTGGGTCAACAAATGTCTCCCTATAAATATACATTTCCTCCTGACCATACCTCTCAACGTCTTAATCCAAGAATTCTTGACAAAGTCATAATTAATAGGGGGAGCAAAGGCCCAAAATCAGAGACCAATTTTAAACGATGTTCTTGAAACTCAGAAAGTTACTAGAATGACAGATGATGTAAATGACATAGGTTCATAGGTTCATAGGTAGGTACTAGGCTATCTGCCCAAAGGCATTTATAAGCCTAGCTGGAATGTGCTGGCTTTCGCTGCCCCCTTATATTAGTTCCCTGTGCCTCTGTCCAGCAGAGCCATTGAAGTGATACCTGGGGCAAACTTTCTGTTTCCCATCCACTCGTCAAGGTTTCTCTTGAAGAGGGTTAGCAAGGAGCTCTGCCTAATGTAGATTGGAATATTGTTCCAGAGCATGGGAAGTCTCTGGGACAGGAATCTATCCCTCCAGCATGTCCTATTTATTGCTGTGGTGAGGTTTAGATCCCTGGAGCATGTGGCTCGAGGAGATATGGTTTTCTTTAGGTGGAGTATGTCCATCAATTCTGGGTTGTACATGGCTTTGTATATCAGGCAGAGATCACCTCTGAGAAGGTGGTATGCAACTGAGTATAGCTGGAGTTTCTTCAGTCGAGCTGCATAGGGCATCTTCCTGAGGCCAGTGATCCTCTTGGTGAGGTACTTCTGTGGTCTTTCCAGTTGTTGCAGGTGTCTTGTAAGGTACATCCGAAATAGGGCATTGTACTCTATGATGGGTCTGATGAGTGATGCACAGAGGGGCCCAATGACTTCTTTCAATCTGGATGCAAACCCTTTTGTGATTAGGTGGGCCACATAGAAGAATTTTCTAACCACTTTGGCAATGTGATTATCAAAGGAGAGGTTATTATCTACTTGGGTCCCCAGATCCCTTATTATGTCTTCTGTATTTAGGGGGCTACCACCTATGTGGTAGTTTGTGGGTACTTTGTTTTTTCCAAAGTGGATGACTATGCACTTTTTGGCATTTAGCTTGAGGCCATGGTTTTGACATCAGGTATCTGTGTCAGTGAGGATGTCTGTGTCAGCTGGAGAGTCAGTTATAGCCCCTAGTTTGCAGTCGTCTGCAAACTTGGTCAGCCATAGTCCTCCTGTGCTTGCCTGTACCTCTGAGAAGTATATGCTGAACAGGAGGGGTCCTAGGACTGAGCCCTGGGGAACTCCACTTGGAACCGGTTTAGAGTCAGACCTAGCTCCCGCAACTCTTACCATGTGAGTTCTATCCATGAGCCAGTTGGCAACCCATCTCATGACATAGGGGTTTATGTTCAGGCTGGTGAGCTTGTCTATACTACCTGAGTGGGTAATGGTGTTGAAGGCCTTTGCAAGGTCTAGTTAGGCTGTGGGGACCACCTTTCCCTTGTCTATAGCCTTGGTAACTGTCTCAAAATAGTCCACCAGGTTTCGGAGGCATGATCTGCCCTTAATAAAGCCGAACTGGGTAATGTCCAGTGTTTGGAGGGTTCCAGTGTCTCTGTTAATGAGATCCATGATGATGTGCTCCATAGCTTTGCAGACCAAGCTAGTCAGTCTTATAGGGCGATAGTTCCCGGGGTCTGTTGTGGCTCCACCTTTGTGGAGTGGAATAACCATTGCTGTGCACCACTCTGTGGGCACGTAGCCTGTGGAGAGGCTGAGTTTAAACAATGTGTTTAGGTGAGGGGTTAGTTCATCTTTGAGCTTGTGTAGGATGCAGCCTGGGACACTGTCTGGTCCCATTGATGCTGTGTTTTTGGCTTTGGAGAGGGCTGTTTTAACCTGAGTGTCTGTGATTTCAGGGGCACTACAATCTTCTGGTACAGCTATGGGCCCATTTGGGGGTGAGAGGGTGGGTGAAGTTTACACTGAACCTGTCTGCCAGGATTTTGGCTATAACGATCGGTTCAATGTATTTTGTGCCACTCTGCACTAACTTCGGGCAGATCTGAGAATTGACACATTAGATTCTTGACATAGCTAAAGAATGCCTTGTGGTTATCTTTGGAGTCCATGGCAATTTTTCTTTCGAAGCTAGCCTTGGATGATTTTATGAGGGAATGTAGTTTCTGGCTGATACTGATCAGGGATGTCTTCCCTTCTTGGGGTTTTACTATTTTCTGTACTAGTTTCCTCCTTCTATTGTATAGCTTGTTTATGGCATAGGTCCACCAGACTGGTTTCATTTTCTTGGAGGAGTGAGTCTTGGTTTTGTTTTGGATAGCACGATCCATGCATTCTTGTAGGTGCCCATAGAGTGCATTAGTAAAGGAATTTGCAGCTTGGACAGTGTTATCCTTTAGCATGGGGGCTTTGAAACTTCCTACCTCGGTCTTAAGTAACGTGAAGTTTGCTTCTGAAAAGTTTTTCACAGTGGTTTCTTTGACCGGGGGTGGTGGCGGAATGTGGACATCCAGAATGATTAGTTTATTGTCAGATCTAACCAGCAAGGGGTTGACCTCTGGTGTGGAACATCGGTCACCCATGTTGGTGATGACCAGGTCCAATATGTTGTCACCTCTGGTGGGGGTGTTGACCAGTTGACCAGGGCATTTGAGTTTATAAATTCTAGGAAATGTTGGGCAAGGGCATTTGTACTTTAGTAGTTCTCCCAGTTAATGTTTGGGTAATTGAAATCACCCAATATCAGGGTGTTTGGTAGGACCTTTATGTTTCCCAGTGTTTCCAGGAATGTGGAGTGGGGTTCCTGAGACATGGTGGGTGATCTGTAGCAAGCTATAATTTGAATAGCAGTTTTGCCCATTGTTAGTTGCACGTGGATGATCTCTGAAGCATCGTACTGTGCCACTAACCTGGAGGTGTGGGTATCCTTGATGAATATGGATACTCCCCTGCCTTTTGTATTTTAGTCCAGGTTTTGTGGCCAAAATGTATGGTATGAGTTGCATCTTGGTAGTGCTGGGGTGCTCACTGGAGCCTTAAACCAGGTTTCTGTTATTGCACATATATCAGTTTTCTCCATACTGAGGAGTACCTCAAGTGCATGCATTTTGAGGTTTAGACTTCTGGCATTAAATAGCATTACCTTCAGTTTTTTGTTACTTGTGCTATTTACGGTGGTGGGTTTGTCTTTTGAGCCTTGCCTAAAAAGGGCACTATGGAGGTGGCAAGAGCCTTGGCCAGTATTCGAAAGCCTAAGGGTGACAGGTGCAAGTCATCTCTAGTGAAGCAGTGTGGCTTGTCGAGCATGTCATCCCAGGCTGACAGACACTGGATCCCCTTTGAATGACACCAGAAGCTTAGCCAATTGTTGAAATTGATAATTTTTTCTCTATACCATGGTATCATTCTTGGTGAGGGCAGGATGCTACTCAGGGTCAGGTTCATACCGGCCTGGGCTACATGATCAGCAAGCTCCTCCATGTCTCTTTTCATTTAGTCCAGGGAGGTACGGCTCAGGTCATTCACACCAACATGGACAATGACAGAGTCATATTTGTACTTGTTCTAGAGTGACCTGATTGAGTTATGTGGTGGATCCTGGCACCCGACAGGCAGCTAACAGTAACCTTCTCCTTGTTCAGCCTAGTGAGTGGGACGTCAGTGTGCCTGACTATAGAGTCACCTATTACTAGTGTGTTGGGTATGTTATTTTGCCTTAAGGGTTGTGATTGTGTGGCACACTGGTTTTGTGAAGTATGTGTTTCATGGTTTGTGTTGGGAGCTAGAGGTTATTTAGATGTCTGCTTTGGAGGTCTCTGTTGCTTCTGCAGATTTTTATTTAGAGCCTCCGAGTATGCTTTAGTGTATTTATGTGTGTTTTTTGCCAGTGCTGGTTTCATACGTCTATGTGAGACTGGTGGTGTGATGCAAGTAATTCCCTTCTCCTCTTGACTGCCTGATCCAGTCTTGGGTTGAGAGAGCTTAGCCTCCAGTTTGGCTGTATAATTGCATCTCTCGCATGTGTTAGTGTTTGGTGGAAGGAGGAGAGGGTTGTCTGTGTACATGAGGCAATTGTAACATTGCCTCAAAATGCCCAGATTCACCAATTGGACCAGAGAGTACACCTGAAACTGCCATTTGGACATGCCTGGATAGGTACAGTGAATTGTTTTAGTGATTGGCTGGTAAGGTTGAATAGAGAGCCTTGTCCTTTTCTACAGTATAGGGGGGGGGTATCTAGTGCTAAGGTTTATTAGTGCTTGTTATGAGTTTTGAGCAAGTGCTGGTATGAGAAGTGAATGGTTTGAATGCTTAAGTTGAAAGCTTGTCTAGTACCAAGGGAAAAATTGAAAAGTAAACTTTGTGGAGCTGGGAATAGTTATACCCTAGCTAACCAGTGCTGTCCGGCACACAAAACCACGCAAATGCAGGGAAATGAAAGAGATAGAAATTAGCCTAAAATGGCCAATAAACTACTAATTTCTGGGTTGAAACCACTCCTCTATGGACAGATAGGCTGCTCAAAGCTCCCTCTCTCACAGTGAGCAGAGAAACTTCCTTCTATCCAAGTAAGGTATGGGCAAACACAGAAACTTGTAACAGCCCTGAATTCAGCACTAACCTGAAAACTGGACTATACTAGCTTAGAAAGGTGGGAAAACAAGTATATATATATATATATATATATATATATATATATTTTTTTTTTTCAGAAAGTAAAGCAGATACAATAAAAAAAACACTTTAAGTGCACAGAAATGGCTATCACACTTGAGTTTGTAGTCTACAGCAGTTAAACAGGTAATTTAAACACAAACACAACTTTGTTAAAGTGCAGGCAGTAAAATAAGCACAATATGTACCTGAAACAAGCTTTTTAAATCACAGAAACCCTAGAAAATCTGTGTTTTAGGCGGAATTAGCTGAAGGCAGCAAGAAAATGCAGAAAAATTATGCTTAATCACTCCAAAGTCTCTCTTTTTTCTCTCTGCTGCTGTAAAACTCTGCAGGGCACCAGGCAGGAGCTTGCTGAGCTGTATACTAGTACAAAAACCTTACAAATGCTGGTTTTATAGCGGGGAAATGGAAGAGATAGAAATTAGCCCAAAATGGCCAATATACTACTAATTTCTGGACTGAAACCACTCCTCCAAGGACAGGCAGGCTGCTCAAAGCTCCCTCTCTCACAGTGAACAAAGAAACTTCCTTCTATCCAAGTAAGGTATGGGCAAACACAGAAACTTGTAACACAGCCCTGAATCCAGCATGTTAGTGTGACTGGCACAACTAATATGATAGATGATAACTTTATGAATTACTTCCCCCTTACCAGATTATCTCAGTGTACTTAATGTGATATTTAGTTGCATATTGTTTGTATGATTTCCTCATACAAGCTGACTTAAATTACTAATATTTTAATTTCTACGACTTCTGTGGTAACTGATTTTGATTATTCTTTTCTTTTAGAAATGTTTAATTGCTTGTAGCTGAAAATGGATTCCTTAAATGATTATGCCATTAATGATTTACTAAAGCACAGTATCTTCTGCACTGTACTAAATGTTATGTTTAAATAAAGGTAAAAAAATGACAACATTGGTGATGTGTGCTCTTCAAGCTAACAGCTGGATGATTTTCTATTATTTGTGGTAAACCTAGACTACCGATGATAATTGCACTTGTGCAATTGGAACAGCTTGGAAAACTGTTATTACATATATATCATACTATCATACACATACTATCACTAGCTAAACAACACAACCCCCCTACCCTCCAACCCACACCTTCAACTAGTAATCTCCCCACTGCCTTCTCTTTTTCTCCTGTACCTACCTCCAACATAAAAAAACTCTTAACTAAACTTAAACCCACCAAATTAGCAGCAGACAGCCTCCCAAGTGAATACCTACAAATCGCAGCTGATGCTCTGGCCTACCCAGTATCCATCTTGATTAACCCATCTCTGTCAGAAAGTTATGTTCCCACACTGTGGAAAGTATCACATATAATTCCCCTCCACAAAGGCGGACTCTCCACAGAACTAACCAATTACTGCCCCATAGCTATTCTCTCTCCACTCTCCAAAATACTAGAGAGATGCATATACTCTCAGGTCTCAGACTACCTCCTTACTAATAACCTCCTTTCCAGTACTCAGCATAGTTTCCAACCAAACCATAGCACAACCACTGCCTTACTCTCCTTTACTAACACTATCCTTCAGCATAAAAACAATGGCTATCTCTCCTCTGCTACTTTCCTAGACATATCTAAAGCATTTGACATGGTCCCACACAAACAACTTATCTCTGTCCTCAATAACCTATCCTTCTCACAATCAGTCACCAACTGGTTTCAGAGTTACCTGTCTGACCGCCAACAATCTATTGTATGGCAGAATGACATATCTCCCCAACTACCTGTCTCCATAGAGGTTCCCCAAGGATCCATCCTTGGACCCGTACACTTCTCTGTTTTCACCAATAATCTAGCCTCTGCCACCAAACATGGCACACTCATCCAATACGCAGATGACTCGACCATCATCTGCTCAGCCCAGTCCCTACCAAAACTGCAAAAAGTCACACAGGAAGCCTTTTCCTCTGTTGAAACCTGGTTATCCGATGCCCGATTAATACTCAACCCAAACAAAACTAAACTACTCATCTTCCAACCCACCAAACATACTCAAAACAACTCTCACTTTAACATCACGGCAAAAGACAATACCACTATATACTCAACTGAACACACCAAATTGCTAGGAGTGGAAATAGACAATAAACTAAAATTTGACATTCACATATCCATGACTATAAAAAAAGTCCACAAAAAACTAGGAGCATTATGCAGAAATAAGCAATTTCTCACCAAAGCAGCAAAGATTTCAATAGCAAATTCCCACGTTATCTCCACCCTACTTTATGCCTCTCCAATATATACCAACCTAAGGCAATGTGATCTAAACAAGCTAGAGACCTGCTACAACAAAATCACCAAATTCACCACAGGGGCATCCTACTGTAGTCACCACTGTCTCTCACTTGCTGAACTGGGCTGGCTTGAACTCCCTCATCTCCTTCAGTGGTATCAACTCTCACTCTCCCACAAACTAGTAAACCATCCACTAAATGTCCCATCCCTCCAGAATCTACTCCAACCCTATCGCACCACCAGACCACTAAGATCCAGCAGCAAAAATCACTTGCAGATCACTAAAGCCAATAACTCTGCTGGTGAAGCACTATTCTCTTGCACCATAGCCAAATTATGGAACTCACTCCCACCCAGAATCACCTCCATACCATCATGCGCCCACTTCAAAACTAAAAGTGCACCTAAAAACATGCTGGCTATGCCCTTGCAACTCCCACTCTAATATCATCCACCCCATCCAACCACTACCTTTCTTTCCACTCCACTAACTACCTTGATTATAGCAAGCTCAGATGCTCATAAGCCAGTACTTATTATACAGCATGAACTTCTTCTTCTTGTAACATTTGTTAATATCTGGTATGCACTTCACAGATAAAGATTCTAGTTGTCTACTGATGTACTATGCTCTTCATCTGTAAATATGTTGTAAGTAATTGCTATGTAAATTGTTAATCACTATGTAATCCAATATAAATACTGTCTCTTTATTTTAACTGTGGAGCTTTTCTCCCCGGGCCTCCCTGAAAATGGACCTATGTCCAGTCGGACACACCTAGTCAACAAATTTAAATAAATAAATAAATAAATAAATAAATAAACATATAGTAATGTGTGGGCTGATGAGATAAATAATAATAGGCAAAGTGCAAACAGAACACCTTTAGAAAAGGAAATGTCCACTATCAGTCCATCTACCTTTCATTTCCTGTAGACTCATAAGCAGGTTGTTGCTGGCATATTTTATGAAGGGTATCTGACTATCTTCCTTATCTCTCTGTCCTTGTTTGCAACGTGATACAGTAGATGGCAGAGTGCCTCTTATGCCTTGCTTTTTACTATTGCATCTCCACTCTTAGCCTCTTTGTTAGCCAGCCAGTGTTCCTTCCTCGTCTGGTCTGCCTTTTCTTTCTCAAACTTTTTCCTGCACACCTTCTTTCTTTTGATGACTTTCTGGACTTCTGGATTCCACTACCAGCTTTATTCAAATACCTGGCTCAGCTGTATATCTGTACTGTAGTCCTGACACATGCTGCTTTGAGGTGCTACCGTTCCTCTTCACCTCCATCTATTTCCTCTTCTTCTTGAGGTGCTAGAGCCCTGAGTAATTCAGTAAACTGCTATGCTTTCTCTCCAGTCACCTTCCATGTATTCAGCCTGATCTCTGTTGATCTTAGAGACTTCTCTGACCACAACTTACATCTGATTGCTGCAGCCAGTGGTTTGTCCTGTGAGCCTACAATGAGTGCAGTGATTCTTAGCTCATATTTGACAGGTTGATTGGTTTTGTGTCCAGCTTTCACTCAATGGTGCTCTCCCAGATAACCCAAACTGGGAAACTGGACACCAACTGGCTAGTAGATTCTTGACCCAGAGCTGTTGGGCTGTATAAAAGCACACATTGGCTATTAGGGGCACATACAATCCTCCCATCATTAGCATGGGTCCCTGACATAGCTCAGAGTAGGGTGGGTCATCAACCCACTTATCTCAGGCAAATACCCATGCTCATTTAGAGATATTAGTCAACACATTCAAATCACCTAGACCTATTTTATACACTAACAAGTGGCTAGCTCTGCCATATCATGTAGTCTGTGACTCTGCCTTTTAGTAGGGAACTTACAACCCTGTTAGATAGCATAGACTGTGCAGGTGGCAGCACAAGTTTTTCTCAAACATATAGAACATGTAGAATGGAGAGTCAGGTCAGAGTGAATAAAACATTTTTTTGTATAAATACCTACAAGAAAAAATGGCCCATTTTAAAAAGTGAAAATGTTTAGAGCATCCAAGTCTAATTTGGGGCCCACATATATTTAGGCAGGGTGATGTGCACTTGTTAGGACAAGGGAAGAGATTTTTTGCAGCAGATGTAGTGCAATACTTGACTAACACACATTAGGATTTCTACCAGGTCAGAAATTTAACAGTTCGCAGATATCAACATTTGATCTACCTGTGTTGGTTGTTTATGCTAGGATTGTTAGTAATAAGTTTTTTTTTTTGTTACATTCACAGAAAATTTATGTTGTTATCATTTTTAAAACGCAGTTAAAGTACAATAACTGGAACCAGTTCTGTCAGTGTATAAATATTTCTTCTTTAACAGATATTCTAACAAAAACAAGGTTGAGGTGATATGATAGGGATTAAAGACTGTTATGAGTCCTGTGATTATTATGTGTCCATTGATGACATCATTGCTGTGGATTGCATAACTATAGCAATAAATGCAACATACAAGAATTTTTGAAGTGTAAAGACCACCAGTGTCAAGTACCAATGACAGAGGAATTTGTATATTTCTTGCATGAAACACAATCTGGAAAATAACAGTGGCTAAGGACTTAAATTTACTAGGAACAGACTGGAATAATAATGATTCAACAACATTAGTAAAGTATTCTCCCCAACCTCCGTTTTGTCCGTTGATGACATTACAGCTCTTTTTGATATGAGATCAGTAGTCTCCTTTAAATAAAGTCTAAAATTTTATAAAAACTGCTTTTCAGGCTACTCTGTGGATCTTGTTTGGGGCACTTAGTTTCACAACACAGTTATTCCTGCATGATGGTATTTGCATACCACATTGAAAAACAGAGCTTTGGTTGTCTATAGAGCAGTGCAGACTTTATTTGGCATTATCAGACGATTATAAACATGTGGTGCACAGAATATAACCAATAAGTAATTGCTATGTAAATTGTTAATCACTATGTAATCCAATATAAATACTGTCTGTTTATTTTAACTGTGGAGCTTTTCTCCCCGGGCCTCCCTGAAAATGGACCTATGTCCAGTCGGACACACCTAGTCAACAAATTTAAATAAATAAATAAATAAATAAATAAACATATAGTAATGTGTGGGCTGATGAGATAAATAATAATAGGCAAAGTGCAAACAGAACACCTTTAGAAAAGGAAATGTCCACTATCAGTCCATCTACCTTTCATTTCCTGTAGACTCATAAGCAGGTTGTTGCTGGCATATTTTATGAAGGGTATCTGACTATCTTCCTTATCTCTCTGTCCTTGTTTGCAACGTGATACAGTAGATGGCAGAGTGCCTCTTATGCCTTGCTTTTTACTATTGCATCTCCACTCTTAGCCTCTTTGTTAGCCAGCCAGTGTTCCTTCCTCGTCTGGTCTGCCTTTTCTTTCTCAAACTTTTCCTGCACACCTTCTTTCTTTTGATGACTTTCTGGACTTCTGGATTCCACTACCAGCTTTATTCAAATACCTGGCTCAGCTGTATATCTGTACTGTAGTCCTGACACATGCTGCTTTGAGGTGCTACCGTTCCTCTTCACCTCCATCTATTTCCTCTTCTTCTTGAGGTGCTAGAGCCCTGAGTAATTCAGTAAACTGCTATGCTTTCTCTCCAGTCACCTTCCATGTATTCAGCCTGATCTCTGTTGATCTTAGAGACTTCTCTGACCACAACTTACATCTGATTGCTGCAGCCAGTGGTTTGTCCTGTGAGCCTACAATGAGTGCAGTGATTCTTAGCTCATATTTGACAGGTTGATTGGTTTTGTGTCCAGCTTTCACTCATTGGTGCTCTCCCAGATAACCCAAACTGGGAAACTGGACACCAACTGGCTAGTAGATTCTTGACCCAGAGCTGTTGGGCTGTATAAAAGCACACATTGGCTTTTAGGGGCACATACAATCCTCCCATCATTAGCATGGGTCCCTGACATAGCTCAGAGTAGGGTGGGTCATCAACCCACTTATCTCAGGCAAATACCCATGCTCATTTGGAGATATTAGTCAACACATTCAAATCACCTAGACCTATATTATACACTAACAAGTGGCTAGCTCTGCCATATCATGTAGTCTGTGACTCTGCCTTTTAGTAGGGAACTTACAATCCTGTTAGATAGCATAGACTGTGCAGGTGGCAGCACAAGTTTTTCTCAAACATATAGAACATGTAGAAAGGAGAGTCAGGTCAGAGTGAATAAAACATTTTTTTGTATAAATACCTACAAGAAAATATGGCCCATTTTAAAAAGTGAAAATGTTTAGAGCATCCAAGTCTAATTTGGGGCCCACATATATTTAGGCAGGGTGATGTGCACTTGTTAGGACAAGGGAAGAGATTTTTTGCAGCAGATGTAGTGCAATACTTGACTAACACACATTAGGATTTCTACCAGGTCAGAAATTTAACAGTTCGCAGATATCAACATTTGATCTACCTGTGTTGGTTGTTTATGCTAGGATTGTTAGTAATAAGTTTTTTTTTTTGTTACATTCACAGAAAATTTATGTTGTTATCATTTTTAAAACGCAGTTAAAGTACAATAACTGGAACCAGTTCTGTCAGTGTATAAATATTTCTTCTTTAACAGATATTCTAACAAAAACAAGGTTGAGGTGATATGATAGGGATTAAAGACTGTTATGAGTCCTGTGATTATTATGTGTCCATTGATGACATCATTGCTGTGGATTGCATAACTATAGCAATAAATGCAACATACAAGAATTTTTGAAGTGTAAAGACCACCAGTGTCAAGTACCAATGACAGAGGAATTTGTATATTTCTTGCATGAAACACAATCTGGAAAATAACAGTGGCTAAGGACTTAAATTTACTAGGAACAGACTGGAATAATAATGATTCAACAACATTAGTAAAGTATTCTCCCCAACCTCCGTTTTGTCCGTTGATGACATTACAGCTCTTTTTGATATGAGATCAGTAGTCTCCTTTAAATAAAGTCTAAAATTTTATAAAAACTGCTTTTCAGGCTACTCTGTGGATCTTGTTTGGGGCACTTAGTTTCACAACACAGTTATTCCTGCATGATGGTATTTGCATACCACATTGAAAAACAGAGCTTTGGTTGTCTATAGAGCAGTGCAGACTTTATTTGGCATTATCAGACGATTATAAACATGTGGTGCACAGAATATAACCAATAGTCTTAAAATTGTTTTTGTCTTCTTCCGGAATTAAAATGTTACAGCAATGTGTTTATTTAGATTATACAACAACCTCCCATTAATATTTCAAAACATGCATGCTGATTGGTCAGCGTGCATGTTGCAAATCAGAGTTATAGTAATGGAAATATGTCCAGTCACCCGGACTTTTTCCATTAGTATAACTCTTTTTTTTTTTTATTACAGCAACGGAGAACGCAAGATCTCCGTTTTGTTTTACAACTTGTCTCACTATGTTAAACGAGTTTAACATAGCGAGACAGCTTTAAAAAAAAGTAATGGAGATCTTCCTATCTCTGTTGCTTTTTTTAAAGGTGTCTCACTATGTTAAGTTGGTTTAACATAGAGAGACAGCTTTAGAAAAAGCAACGGAGATTCTCTGTTGCTTTTTTAAAGCTGTCTCGCTATGTTAAACTCCTTTAACATAGCGAGACAGTGTGTAAAAAGCAACAGAGATCCTGCTTTCTCCGTTGCTTTTTTCAAAACTGTCTCGCTATGTTAAATGGGTTTAACATAGCGAGACAGTTTGTAAAAAGCAATGGAGATCATTCTTTCTCCATTGCTTTTGCCCACAGCTCTGATGTACTGCATAAGCATACGCATATGCAGTACATCAGAACTGCTGCAGAATACCAGACAGCTGCGGAAGGATAGCAAAGAGGCATTATACAATGTCATTATTTAAGAAAAGTAATTATTTTTTTTCTTAAATGTCATTGTATAATAGCAATAACTCGCTTCTGGGTGTGGGTAATGCTGGATGTACCTACGGTTGTCTTTGTTAAACCACTTGGGCTTCGCCCTTGTGACAAAACCACAATAACCATGGGTAAATCCAGCATTACCCACACCCAGGCATGGGTTATTGCTATAATAGCACAGAAGTTAGAGACATGGATTTATAAAATAAGAAGTATTTTAATACAAGTATTGCTATGTGTCATTATTGAAGATACTGAAGAACACCGTGTTGGGGGTTCTTTTAACTTTGATTTTCTTGTTGTTTTTCATTGTAACTATGTTTATTTTTACTGTAGCTGCACAACATACACTAAGCAGATATATATTAGCTTGTAATCTGTAGTTGTAGTATTTTTAATCAAATGGTCAGCAAGGTGCATACCTATCTCAGACACTGAGGGAAGTTTCCTGTTCGGAAGAGTATGGCCTTTTCAACCACTTTGGCAACTTTCCTGTCCAGTATGATCACAAAGGAAGGAGAGTTAAGGCAATTAACATTCTGCATGGTCAATATGTGCCCATCAATCTATGTAATGTCTTTTATGCTAATACTCAGTCTGTGTGCTTGTTTATGTCAATACTAACTTTAAAAAATATCTTTATATTCCAGCAATAAAGTGTTATTTATCTATATATCAGAACTAAAGCAAATAAATTATTGTTCTGTCGAAAAATCACACTGATTGCATTCCATAAAGTACTTCTTTATACAGTTTGTAATTAACTTCTTCATAATACAAAACTGATTATGTTGCCATTAGATAATGTTCATACCTGAAGTTAGTTTAAAACATTTCTTCTGTATACGATAACTTTCTCCTGAAATAAAAATATTTATACCTACTTATTATGCCCTTGAAAATAACAGAATGTGTTTTGTCATATAACCACTTACCTATATTAGTTGCAAAGAGAAAACGGCATTTTTTTTCTCTTGGTAAATCATTTGCATATCTGAATAGTTATGCATCATTATTTGTCTGATATGAATCATTTCTGTGCATAAGCATGGTATTTAATTCCCACCTCTATAAGTTTTCAGTATTTTTCCATTTGAGATATGTCATTTTCACAAAAGATTATGCTTTTTCTTAAACAAACAAAAAAAAAAAGTAAAAGCTGTAATTCTTCATTCCACAAACATCATGCAATCATCTAACATATTTTTACTAATTTAGGGCTTTTGTGTTGCTTGTTTGGTTATTCTTATTCACATATTTATTTATTTTGCTGTGACCCCAGGTGCAAAAATAGGAAAAACAGGTTAATGCCAATGCCCAGTCTTCCTAGAAGTTTAATGTGTGGCTTATAATTATGCTGAATACCTGAAATAGACTCATTGAAAACTTGCTGTGTCCTGTAAAAAAAGAATGCTATTCATAAGATAACAGAAAGTATGTGCAATCAGCACTTAATTATGTCTTTATTCATAAAAAAAAAAAAAAACAATTGGTACACCATCTGTACACACACACACACACACACACACACACACACACACACACACACACACACACACATATAGAGGAAAATAGCTGCATACACAACCTGAACCTATATGTTGCAGCTACCTCTTATGGTATTTGATGCCTCCTTAACTGAACTAATGTCTAATAATTCCTCCTTTTCCCGTTTAAGGAAAACACCCTTCATCACCTTTTCTTTTTAGTAATCTACCTAAAAATTTGCCATACATACTATCAGCCACTTCTACACAATGTTTCCGACTATCTACCCCTCTGGCATAAATAACTTCAAAAGCAGATGACTGGAATATAGTATTTCAGGAATCTACATACTGATTCACACCTTAAAACATAGTAACAACACAACATCTAGAAGCACTGAGAGCACATATTTGTCCAGCAGCCCTCTCACCATGTAAATTTATAAACTGGGTATACTAAATACCTCAGCCATCATCCTCCAATCAGTTTATGAAAATGATTGCTCATTGTAAAGTACATAGTAATAAAACAAATGTACAAAGTTTGCTTTTGAAGCTAGATTAATTTCCTCTGTGCTACTTCTCTGAAATATTCCTGAGTAGTTCAGAAGGTGTTTATCTTACAGACACAACATATAAGGTTTGATTCCCACCTTTAGGAAGCATGGCCTGGCTTAAAAAAAGCCCCCTTACCTCTTGGCATCAGTAGCCTGTTAATCACCTATGAGAATCAAATGTAAGGGTACAAAACTGTTTACGCTATTGATTTACTTTTGCCATTCTGTCATTTTCTGATTTTAAATTTTCTTTCTAACTTAAGCAGAAATGATTTTTTAAAAAATAGTGTATAAAATGCATCATGAATAAATAAATCTTAAGATGCAAACTGCTTTTAAATTCATGGCAAGTACTGCTAGTGTTTATTTATTTATTTTTCAGACTAAAGACAACTTAATGTCAGACACTGTAGCACCAGGCTGGATATTTGCAATTTCTCAAAAATATACTATCAAGGATAGGAAGTGATATTTCTCTTGTACCTGCCCCTAACATTTATTTATGTTGATATATTATATTTTACCACTGCTACTTTTATTACTGCATCAGTTGCAAACACTGCCATTTCAGAAAAAAAAATGATTGGCAGCCTGAGATTAATTCTGACCTCTCTGGCAATAGGTGCCATTGGGAGTACTCTAAACTTCTGACATCTGAGGCGTTCTCCTGGAGCAATCTCAGCCAGAGACAGATTTGAAGGTCTCATATCTGCACCACAAAGCCATTGAAGAAAACGATGGAAACCTAGAGCAACATGAAAAACTTCCCAAAATGACATCCCCCCATAAGGCACAAACAAAGTTATCAGTATATGTATATCTATATCTAATCTATATCTATCTATCTACACATATATATATATATATATATATATATATATATATATATATATATATATATATATATATATATATAAAATATCTGCATGTCAGAATAGCATTGCTCCAGGCCTGTCTAATAATAACTGTCCTTGAGAATGCAAAAGTGACACAGTTACACTATTCCCCTTGAGCAAATCCAGTGCAAATGCATTGTGGTTTTCAACAAAATATTGTCAAAGTATCAATGGCAAGTTATTCTGCTAAATTTTACAAGACTGTATAAGTCACTTTGTTACTATGTGGATAATTTCAGGTATCTTGGTTAAAATAAGAGCAGTTATGAATAGATCACTTTACTTAAATTATGCTTTTCAAGTGCCCTTAATGCACAACACAAGGGTGAAGATTACAAAGAGAAACCATATAAATTTGATCTTTCTCTGTGTCTGCTTGACTCATTTTTGAACACCAGGGTTAGAAATTGTACTAGTTAAGAGCACACTATAACAGCATTAGCTTTCACTGGTAACATATTGGCCAAAGTAAACATTTGCCTACATATTTATCTCCAGGTATATTAACCATTTGTATCAATTTGCCTAAGCTTTTATTTACTGATGTAGTTGCAGAGTATGCATGACAACAAACAGCAGGTTAACACTGATAGCCCATAACTGCATATCATCATGAGTCAATAGTTATTGTCTGATTACAGCTCCTGGATGTTATTCATAAACAGTCTATGCAACTGCATGTGAATGGTATGTCAAATCTAACATGGCCTAGACAATTTATTAACATGAAGCAGGCCTCAAATTTCAAGGGCACTGGGCATGTAAATGTGGACCCTCAGCAAGTGGAAGGACTAACAAAAGTTATGTACATACACTTGCAGACTAGTCATAATTAAAACAGAAATAGGCTAAACCAATGTTCAGCATTGCTAACATTTTTTTCTTGGCATGCACTGGCTGATCACTGACATCACCAACACATACAATACGTTTGGTGCAATCAGCAGAAACATTTTGAATTCATGCAACTCACATCCCAATTCTGAGTCAGTACAGTTGAGCATAGTTGCAAAAACAAACACCTTCCTGTACCTCAGTGCCATTGCATCAGCAAACTCATATAATTTGGTACACAACAAATACAAAATACCTTAATTCAATTACAATTTAAATGCTTATTTCACCTAATAGTGAACAGTCAAAACTGGTAACATAAAAACCAAAAACTGGAAGTGAGAGATTGAAAGTGAATAAAATCAAGCAGTCACTTGACCAAATAAAAAAAAAAACAGGCAACATAATAATAATAGGTAAAGTGAGTTTGCAGGGGGACAATCACCTCTGCACCCTCCCCCCACCCACAAACACACATCCCTCTAAACTTAAATATACCAATTCCTTGGTGAAACCAACTCAAGAAAAGAAAAAAAAAAAAAGAAAGAAAGACAAACTTCATACAGAAAGTTTCGGCAAAGCCAAAAATAATACTCAAAATCAAACAACTTTTAAATATTTCTATTATAATTTGAAAATATATTATAACAACATGTTTTTGTTTGGCATGGATTTTCTAAACGAAAAGAAGTACTAAGCCTAACTTCTGGCATTAAATACCAAATATAATCCACAGTAACTTACCAGAAAATCAAATATGCTACGGAAAAATATAAGGCAGCACAAGGCATATTCTGCAAAATACTAACAAGCTGATAGTAATAATACTAACAAAAATAAAACCACTGTTTGGCATTATTGCCAATTGCATATACCAGCATTCACACTAAATGCCATGTGCTCAAAGTCTGTGTGTCCATAAACCCATTTGTCCTTATATGCATCTGCACACATTGACTACTTCCATCTATATGAACCCCCTTAAACACACACACACACAGACACACACACACACACACACACACACACACACACACACACACACACACACACACACACACACACACACACACACACACACACACACACACACACACACACACACATGCATGCACACACAAGCACGCACATAAACATACACACACACACACACACACAAGCATACACACACGCACACACACACACACACACACACACACACACACACACACACACACACACACACACACACATGCACACTCTATGCTGCCATAGGAACAGTGCCTGCAACCTTTATGAATCTCTTACTGAGACTAAGGAGGAAAGAAAAGACTTGCCCGAATATTTACTAAACTCCATGTAGGAACAGTGCAAGCCCTACGTGGAGTGTACTATGGCTGTGTCTTCAGGTCCCCCATGACAGCGTACCTTACATATTAATGAAGGTGCACTACTGAGGGAGAGCCATGTGCACAGTTACTGAATCAGTGTATGTGGTGTGTTACACATCTCCAAGCACTGGAACTGTCAAAGTGAAGGACAGAGCTGAAATAGAAAATTTACTTGGTCATGTTTTGTTTTTGCAGAGGGTATGCAACAGTGTCAGTAACACACCCCCTGTACTGTCAAAGTGTCGGATGGCACTGAAATCTACAGTTTCACTACAAGTGTTTTTTGTTTTGCAGGGGGTATGCTACTGTGTCTGGAGATGAGTAATACACCCCCTGCACTGTCAAAGTGCCAGATGACACTGAAATATGAATAAAATGTCATTTACCCTTTTTCTTTTCTTTTTTTTTTCTTGCCTTTGCATGATGTGGCATGGTGCTTAACAATGAACATGTACCAGACATCTTAAAATAGAAACCAGGTGTTTTTAATTTTATTGAAAAAGTCATGTTTAAGCATAGCTGAGTAGGACTGCTCGCATGGGGTGTGTTGCTCAGCAGTGCTTAAATGTAACTGAAAGCTATACAGAAATATATAGCTGAAATATTCACACCCATGTTAACTGGATTGTTAGTCATGGCCTTGTGTGCAGTAGGTGCATGGTTCAAATACCCAGACACGTGATTTAGCTTTTACATCTGATAGCATTACTATATACATTTAATTTTTTTTAATCAACATAGTTATTGTTATTTGTTAACCAGGTTAGTCCAGCTGTTCCAGAAACCCATTTTCAGTGGAGATACAAGGTGAAAAGCTGCAGTTACATACAAGTGTCCGATACATTACAGTCACACACCAAGATAATGTAATCAAAATGCATAGGCTTAGGTCATGTAAAGTAAAATACATACACAGAATAATAAAGTATCATTAATGAGCAATTAATGTAATATATTTTCTATTTATTATAGAAAACTCTGGTTTTCCCTTAGCTATGCACTGCTAAGCAAAGCCAAACAATGCTTAAACAGGACCTGTTTTAGCAGTATGCAGCAAAGTGCAGCTCCACCTAGATGGTTTGGATACTGCTTAGCAATCCCAGTTTAAGCAGTCCTCCGCTCAGCTAAGCAAGTTTCTGCACTGCTAAGCATTGCCAGTTTAAGCACTGTTCAACTAAGCTTAGCAGGTTTGCTTGGTGCTAAGCTCCGCTTAACATTTTTAAAAATGGTCCAATTGCAGAAAGGGTAGAAAAACAGCCTTATTTAAGCTGAACAGGTGTGAATACAGCCAGAATCTGTTGGAGTTTGATCACTGCAGGAGCTATGGCTGGAGTTGAAGAGGAAGCATGCTTCTGGGTGCAGCACTGGGACATTTTGGAGTCCAGGGTCATGGTTGGTTTCCTTTTCAAAGACCATGGTGACAGAATGCTGTAGGGCCAGTACCAAGGCTCTGAATACAAGTCAGAGGCCTGGGACCATCTGGCCTGTGACCTCACCACTGCAACTGGAATCCACCACACTGGTGAGCAGGTGCATCATCATTATGATGACCTGAAGCGAAGGAAGGGGGGCTCTTTGCTCAATGGATCCAAGATGCTTGGGACTGCAATGCCCAAGACGTTTGTAAGTATAGGACCAGTGATTTATCAAATTCTAGTATGAATATCTGATAGAGAGGTATGTAGAATGGTGTTTTCCCCCCATGGCTGCAGAGGAGAGGGCTTGTAACCTGGAGACCCACACAGGACACCTGGCCAGGATGTGCCAAGAATGTGGTGAGTACAGATATATCTTGCAACATATAATAATCTAATTAAGAAAGAGTACAGTAGTAACTGCCAGTAGGTGTAGTATGTTGTGACTGTACTGCAATGAATGCGTACATAGACCTGGACTGATATAAGTGAGTATTGCCAGGTACAGTTCAATATAGATGAAAGCATGAACCATGCTACTGTTATGGAAAGAAAGTTAATAGAGCATTAATAATGTTTGGGAATAATGTGTGTATACCGTATTAATAATACATGTTCTGGTAATAAAGTACACTAGTATTGGAAACATGAAGGGAATAAATTAACTGCATTCATAATCTACAGGGAATACAGTACAACTGCAGTCAGAATTGTGAAGAAATAAAGATAGTACTGTAAAGATTATGTGATAACAGATGTCTTCCAACACCTGCATTATTTAAACTGTAGAACAATAAAGAATGTCAGCTTTATACCACTTACTATGTCATGTCACCCTAAATTTATTTATTTATTTATTTGTGATTTGATTACCGGGGAAGTCCACTGGGTCGAATTGACCTATTTTCAGTGAAGGCCCGGGGAGAAAAGCTCCAGGATGCATTATACAATTTAGATACAACTGACAGTTAATATTAAAGATAATATTATGTAGAATAGTTACTCATAAATGCATTCAGTATCATGCATACTTAACAAATTCAATAAGCTTGAAGGTAGAGATGATACAGTTTAATTTGAGGAAAACAGATATGTGTTAGATGTGGAAACAGTTTGCATACAAATCTTTTAAGAAAATGTAAATACACTTTACATACACACATCAACAGTAGAATGCTATTTACAATATTTACAAGGTTGAGCTGTGTGAGGGTAGCTGTAGGAGTTGTTGAGAGCTTAGAGAGAAGCTACAGAAATTGTTGAGAGTTTAGATAGGCTCATAGGAAGATAACTATGAGAGTTGTAGAGCATGGGAACCAGAGAGAGAACCCCCCCCCCTTGATTAGGTTGGGTGAAGATAGGTACATTTCCATTTAGTGTTTAAATAGTTGGGTTTTGAAGTTTTCTGAGTTTGGTATGGTTCTTAGTGCGGAGGGAAGGGAATTCCATTTTTTGCCTAGTGAGAAAGATAGGAGAAGTTGGCCAGCAGGACGTTTAGGTTTATGGATAGTAATTAAGTTCTGATTTTCTGATCTGAGATCTCTGTTGGGTGTATAAGGGGGAAGGATGTTAGTTAGACCGGGACATTTTGTTGGGTGAAATATGAGTCTATATGCAGTAGTGAGTTGGAGATATTCTAGGTAGTTTGGGAATTCAAGCCAATTCAGGGATTGTAGGGTTAGGCAGTGATGGGTGGTATTTTTAGATTTAGAGGCAAATTTAGAGATTTTGTTGTAGCAGTTTTCTAGTTTAGAGGTGATAGAGGAGGACAGGTTGGTTAGGAGAGTGGGTCCATATAATAAGGAAGGAAGAAGATAAGTCGAGGCCAGAGTTTGCCTGTTAGAGTTGGAAAGAAAGTGATTATTCCTATACAGCATACCTAGCTTTTGGTGGGTTTTCTTAATATTTTGTTGAATATAAATATCAAATTTGAGGTGTTCATCTACAGTAATGCCAAGTAGTTTGGCAGAGGGGACCACTTCTATAGGTGAGTTGGTTTGACTATAGACGTTGAAGTTGTTTTTATCATAGCAGAGGGTCTTTGTGGGAGGGAATAGTAGAATCTTTGATTTATTTGCATTGAGAGAGAGGTGGTTTTGGTGCATCCAGTTTTCAGTTGATGAGAAGGCAGTTTGGGTTTTAGTCAACAATTCAGAGTGGTTTGAGGCAGAGCAGACTAAGGTTGAATCGTCTGTGTATTGAATGGTTTTAGCATTAGGAATAGCAGTTTGAAAGTTATTGATGATGTTAAAAAGCATTGGCCCAAGGATGGATCCCTGTGGTTCACCAGTTGGGATAGGTAGGAAGGAAGGGATGAAGTTCCTCCATTTGACTGCCTGTGATCTGTCTGATAGATAGCTGGAGAACCAGGATAAAGCATTATGTGAGAGATTAAGGTTTGAGAAATGACAGAGAAGGTGCTTGTGGGAAACAGTATCAAAGGCTTTAGACAGATCGAGTAAAACAGTAGAAACTAAGTGGCCTGAATCTCGGGTTTGATTGACAGTTTCTAGGAAAGAGAGTAGAGCGGTTATTGTGCTATGGCCTGGACGGAAGCCATGCTGGGTTGGAGTGAAAAGATTGTTTTGGGTCAGGAAAGGCATAAGTTGGAGGTGGATGCATTTTTCTAAGATTTTGGAGATTGGTGAGAGCAAAGCAATGGGGTGAAAGTTTGACATGCTGGTATTTTTGCCTGCTTTATGAAGAGGAAGAATATAAACTGAGCACCAGAGTTTAGGGATGTATGATTCTTTTATGGATTGGTTAATAATGATGCTGATTGGGAGAACAATGCCATCAGCAGCACATTTTAGGAAGGAAGAGGAAATATTGTCGGGAGTGTTAGAGCAAGATTTAAGCCTGTACAAAAGTTTTTTATAAAGCTAGTGGAGATGGGTTTGAGTCCAAACAGATGAGGTGAGATAAAGGGGGGAGAGTGTAGAGCAGTTGGGTTATTATTGGGAAATGTCTTGGTGAGGGTAGTAATAGTTTCTATGAAAAATGAGTTAAATTCAGAGCTTAGTTCGAGGTCAGATTTACTGGGGTCAGGACAGGGATTATTCTTGGAGCCTGGATTGAGGAGTGAGTTTATTGAGTTCCAGAATTTTTGGGGGGTTTTATTGTTACTGGACTGAAGTTTTATATAGTAGGATTTTTTTTGTCTTTGGTGATTAGTCATTTTGCAAGGTTGTGGAGCTGTTTATATTGAAGCAAGGTATTGGCTAGTTTATTGTTTTGGTCAAACTTCCATAGTTTGTCTCTGTGATGCATAATCTGTTTTGTCTCTTTGGATAGCCAAGGAGCAGTTTTAGTTTTTATCCTTTTGTTTCTTAGTGGGGCTAGTGAATTTAAAGTATCAATGAAGACAGATTTGAAGTATTCTATAGCCTTGTCAAGAGGAAGGATATTTAAAATTTGCCAGTTCATTTGTTTGAAAGTATTTGAGAAAATAGTTGGGTTGAAGCTACTGAGGTTACAAGTTTGAATGTATTGATGCTGGTGTGGGGAGGAACTAGTTGAGCGATGCATAAAGGCTGGTAGTTTGTCGCTAAAGGTATCAGGAATTGTGCCAGAATTGGTTATTTTATTTGGATCTGAGACTAGGATCCGATCTATAGTGGATCCTAGTCTAAATCTGTGTTCTGTCAATTGTGTGTATTCTGGGCTGTTGTTCAAGAAATCAAATATTACAAGTTTTGTGAATTAAACATGGTTATAACACCATGAAGTGATCGAAGGTTGGCCAATAAATAACTGTCACACTAACGTGTAGATGTGGAGCTGTACTACAAGATATAATGCAATATGATATTTGTTCTGCACTAAGATCTGAGACTAGAGTAGTACTGTCTAAGATATTATAGTGTGTTTCTCCCAGGATTGTCTTGTGTTAACCTTTGCATTTTTGCTATATGCATCCCTGAATGTAGGTACGTTGATGCAGGCAAGTATGAAAGTGTAATAGCTGTAGACTGCAAATATACCATCTGAAAATGGATATGGATCAGGTAGGCAACCCAACACCCCAATATGGTCTGTATAGATCACACATATTTCCATCCATAAGGGGTTCATTGTGTACAACTGCATTCCAGGTATTATACACAGTTCACCTAATATCTCTGTCATGCATGAATCTTATGCATGTATGTTCAACTGTCACTTCAGTCTAGTGTGACACTCTATCTATATTACCAGGTCAAACTTTCCCAACAAGGTGAGCTTTAGGTACATATCACTTAATCACCCTACTGCAGTGGCCCATAGCTCAGTGAGATAAAGCAATATATAGGTCGCTTATTTTGCCACATACATATTGGGTTTGAATCCAGGAACAGGTACTAAGATATATTTATAGTAGCAGACAAGTAGTACTGACTATTTATAGAAACAGTTATGTGTTGTTAACAGATTTTCTCCCGACAGGACTTACAGGTAAATAAATGTCTGTAGCAGCTGTATGAAGGGTATACTAATGTTTGTGTCCAGATGTGGTAGTGTGTAAACAGCATTTCTCAGCAAGGTGATAACACTCCATTAAATAAAACAAGAAGAAGTAAAGTACTATTCCAAGTTAATAAGACAAATTACACGGTCTATTGTTGTTATGCCTGTATGCCAGGATAAGTGTAAACTCTCTGTACTGTGCATAATACATGTTTCTCAAGTGTCATGCTGTCACAGATAGTAATCACTGCTGCCAAAAACCTTGGACACAGATATAAGCTCAGATGAAGTATGCCAGTGGCACACTCACATAACATCAGTGCAGAATACACCTTGTTTAAAATATATGTTCCTCTGACATGAAATAGTCCCCTGTAGTTATGTACCTGTAGGTGTTACAGCTTGGCCAACACCATCCCATCTGGATAGCTTGAGAGGTATGCATGTGCTACAAA
Source organism: Protopterus annectens (assembly GCF_019279795.1). NCBI lineage: Eukaryota > Metazoa > Chordata > Ceratodontiformes > Protopteridae > Protopterus > Protopterus annectens. The sequence goes on from NC_056733.1 coordinate 1,367,935,603, forward strand.
AGCTATAGGACACTTGTAGACATAGAGTAAGGGCAGACCTGTAGAGTAATGAGCAGTACTGTTGTAAAAAAATAGCTTATATAGTTGGTAATAGGTTCATAGGTTCATAGGTTTATACTAGGCTATCTGCCCTAAGGCATTTATAAGCCTAGCCCAAATTTTTGTGGCTTACGCCACCCCTTATATGAAAAAATACTGTGCCCATTAGTTTATTGTGCCTCTGTCCAGCAGTGACACAGAGATGATTCCCGGGGTAAACCTACGATCTCCCATCCACAGGTCTAGATTTCTCTTGAACAGAGTCAGCGAGGTGCTCTGCCTCACATGGACCGGGATTTTATTCCACAGCATAGGGAGTCTCTGAGTGATAAATCTATCCCTCCAGCACGTCCTATTTATATCTGTGCTAAGGTTTAAGTCGCTTGCTCTAGTGGTTTTGGTGGATTTGGATTTTTGAGGTGGAGCATGTCCATTAATTCCGGGTTGGACATGGCCTTGTATGTCAGGCACATGTCACCTCTGAGCAGGCGGTATGCGACTGAATAGAGCTGGAGTTCCTTCAATCTGGCAGCATATGACAGATTTTGGAGTCCCTTTATCCTTTTGGTGAGGAACTTTTGGGGTCTCTCCAATTGCTGCAGATGTCGGGTGAGATACATCCTGAATGGGGCATTGTACTCGATCATTGGTCTGATAAGTGAAGAGTACAGGGAACAATGACCTCACTAGATCTGGATGTGAATCCCTTCATGATCAGGTGGGCAATGTAGAAGGTCTTTCTAACCACTTTAGCAATGTGAGTGTCAAAGAAAGGCCACTGTCAACCTGGGTCCCCAGGTCCCTGATAACCTCTTCTGTGCTTAGTGGATTGCCACCTATATGGTAGCTTGGGGTTACCTTGTTTTTCCTGAAGGGTATGACTATACATTTTTGGCATTTAACTTCAGGCCATGGCTCTGGCACCAGCTATCTGTTTCCGTGAGTCCCTTCTGAAGGATATCCGTGTCTGATGCACTTTCCACTATGGCCCAGTTTGCAGTCGTCTGCAAACTTTGTCAGCCAAAGTCCTCCTATCTTGGCCTGTACTTCTGGGAAGTAGATGCCAAACAATAGGGGCCAAGGACCGAGCCCTGTGGGACACCACTAGTGACCGGCTTGGAGTCTGACACAGCGCCAGCAACTCTAACCCTGTGGGTTCTGTCCTTAAGCCAGTTTGCAACCCATCTTGTGACATATGGGTTTACATTTAAGCTGGTAAGTTTTTCTACAATACCCGAGTGGGGTATTGTGTCGAAAGCCTTTGCAAGGTCAAGGTAGGCTGTATGGACTGCCTTTCCCTCATCAATGGCCTTGGTGACTGTTTCAAGAAGTCGACCAAGTTCAAAAGGCATGATCTTCCCTTGACAAAGCCAAACTGGGTCGGGTCCAATGTCTGCAAGTCCCCTATATCTTTGTTTATGAGCTCCATTATGATCCTCTCCATAGCTTTGCAGACTAGACTTGTTAAGCTTATGGGGCGGTAATTACCAGGGTCCGTGAGGCGCCGCCTTTGTGGAGTGGGACAACAGTTGCCGTCGCCACTCCTTGGGCACGTATCCTGTGGTAAGGCTGAGATTAAACAGCTGCCTTATGTGCGGGTTTAATTCCTCATTTAGCTCGTGTAGCACACAGCCGGGGACACCATCCGGTCCCATTGATGCTGTGTTTTTAGCTTTAGAGAGAGCAGCTTTCACCTGTGCATTTGAGATGTCCGGGAGGCTACACTCGGCTGGGATAGTTATCGCTCCTTTAGGGAGAGGGGTGAAGTTTGCACTGAACCTGTCTGCCAGTATGTTGGCAATGTCTGTGGGTTCAGTGATTTTTGTATCATTTTGGACTAATTCTGAGCATATCTGGGAGTTTCCACCCAGGTTCCTAACATAGCTGAAAAAGGCCTTATGATTGTCCTTTGAATCCATGGCAATTTTTCTCTCAAAACTGGCCTTAGTTGATTTTATGAGTGCTCGTATTTCTTTACTAATAATGATCAGGGGTGACTTCCCTTTTATGGATTTTGTTCTATCATGTAATAGCTTTCTCCTCTTATTGTAAAGTTTGTTAATGGCTGGGGTCCACCAGACTGGACGTTTGCCCTTTGTGGAAAGAGTCTTGGTTTTATTTGGGATTGCCTGATCCATGCAGTCCTGGAGGTGTTCATAGAAGGCATTTGTAAGGGCTTCCGCAGCTTGGGTTGTGGTTTCCACTGGCTCAGGGGCCTTGAAGGATACCACACCAGTCTTGAGTAGTGTGAAGTTTGCTTTAGAGAAGTTCTTCACTATGGTCTTTTTTGTTTGGGGTGGGGGCGGGATGTGGATTTCCAGTGAGATTAGTTTATGATCAGATCTCACCAATGAGGGATATACTTCCGGTGTGGAGCATTTTGTCCCCATGTTTGGGACAATGAGATCGAGTATATTTTCTCCTCTCGTGGGAACAGTGACTAGCTGTTCCATGGCATTTGAATTTATGAACTCCAGGAACCGTTGGGCTAGAAAGTTAGGGCTTGAGTAATGTTCCCAGTCTATATTCGGGTAGTTGAAGTCACCCAATATGATGGTGTTTGGAGATACATTTATACCCTCCAGTGTCTTCAGGAAGGCTGTGTGGGGTTCCTGAGTTTGAGAGGGTGGCCTGTAGCATGCTACAATTTGTAGAGCAGTTTTGCCTATGGTTAGTTGCACCTGGATGGTTTCCGCAGCTTCGTGCGTTGCCACCAACCTGGAGGTGTGGGTATCCTTTATGAATATGGATACACTACCTCCTTTTGTGGTGTGGTCCGGGTTTTGGGCCGGAACGCATGATATGAGGTAAAACCTAATAGTGCCGGGGTGCTCTCAGGAGCCTTGAACCAGGTTTCAGTTACAGCACAGACATCGATGTTCTCCATACTGAGAAGGGCCTCGAGTGCGTGCATTTTGAGATTTAGACTTCTGGCATTGAGCAGCATTACCCTCAGTTTCTTCCCATTTTTGTTTTCTAGGGTGGTAGGTTTAGAATTTGAGCCTTGCCTAAAAAGGCACTATGGGGTGGCAAGAGCCTTAGCCAATATCCGGAATCCCAGGGTGACAGGTGCAAGCCGTCCCTTGCGAAGCAGCGTGGCTTGTCAAGCATGTCATCCCAGGCAGACAGACACTGGATCCCTTTGAATGACACCAGACATTAAGCCAATTGTTAAAGCTGATCATCTTGTCTCTATATTGTGGCATCATTCTTGGTGAAGGAAGGATACTGCTCAGGGTTAGGGTCATACCTGCCTGGGCTACATAATCAGAGAGCTCCTCTATGTCTCTTTTCATGTAGTCCAGGGAGGTATGTCTCAGGTCGTTCACACCAGCATGGACAATGACTGTGTCATATTTGTACTTGCCGTGGAGTGACCCGAGTGCTTGTGTTATGTGGCGGATTCTAGCGCCCGATAGGCAGCTTACTGTGACCCTCTCCTTGTTCAGCCTGGTGAGTGGGACGTCAGTGTGTCTGACTATGGAGTCACCTATGACAAGTATGTTTGGTGTAGTATTTGGCCTTAAGGGCTGTGACTGCTTTGCACACTGCTTTTGTGGTTTATGTGTTGCTTGTGGGGTGTCTTGAGGTAGCAGTTGTTTGGGTGTCTGCTTTGGAGGCCTCTGCTGTTTAGGTAAATTTTACTCAGAGCCTCCAGTATGTCTTTGTGTGTTTATGTGTTTGATTCAGTGGAGTGGTAGCATTATGTGAGGCTGGTTTTGTGGTGTGTGTAGTTGCCTTCTCCTCCTGTCTGGTCTTGCCAGTCCTGAGTTGAGAGAGCTCAGCCTCCAGTTTGGCTAAATAGCTGCATCTCTCGCAAATATTTGTGTTATGTGGGAGGAGGAGAGGGTTGTCTGTGTACATGAGGCAGTTATAACATTGCTTCAAGATTCCCAGATTCACCAGCTGGACTGGAGAGAAGATTGACAACTGACCTTTGGACATGCTAGAATAATATTGGGAATTCCTTAATTGAAAACAAGGGCCAGTGGGGAGTGAGGGTGTAGTGCTTTTATTTTTTAGTGCTGACTTATATAATTGCTTTAGTGAGCAAGTGCCAGGTAACTTGAGTGCAATGTGTTACAAGTAACTAAATGCAAAACGACAAACAGTAACTTTCTTTCAAGTGAAACAAGGAAATAAGTACAGTAAGCAATGCAGATATCACTAGTGATCCACAGAAGCGCTGAGAAGTTGCGTATTAGGTGGAATTAGCTTCCAGGAAATAACAAGCAAACAAACAACAAGCATATAAACAAAGCTAGATTCAGCAGGCCTGGATCTAGTCTATGCTAGAGCAAACAAGGTGAACCAATTTCAGTAAGATACAGTTCAAATATTCAGGCACTATAAACCTCTAACCAGAAATTCCCAGCTCAGAAGGGCAGAGTCCAGCCTCTTCTCCCACAAGAGTGCAGACCACGAACCTTCTTAATGTAAAATAACTGGCCTGAAGCCCAAGTGCCTAAACCAGAACTAATACACTTGGACACTGGGCTCTCAATCAGCAGTTCCCAACTTAGAAGGATGAAAGCTACCTGTCCTGCCACCACAGTGATTGCCACAAACCTTCCTAATGTAAAACAACTGGTCTGAATCCCAAGTGCTTAATCCAAAAGACTTGAATGATAGCTACACTTTAATCAAGTTACAACCAAGCAGTAATAAATACCATTGAATACTTTAGAGAATGTCTGGAATAGTGCTCAAGTTACACAAACAAAGCTAGATCCAGCAGGCCCGAATCCAGTCTATGCCACAGCAAACAAGGCGCACCAACTTCAGTAAGAAATAGTTCAGATATGCATGCACTATAAGCCTTTAACCAGAAATTCCCAGCTCAGAAGGGCAGAGTCCAGCCTCTCCTCCCACAAGAGTGCAGACCACGAACCCTCTTAATGTAAAATAACTGGCTTGAAAGCCCAAGTGCTTAAACCAGAATTAATACACTTTTAGAATAACAGACACTGAGCCCTCAATCAGCAGTTCTCAACCTAGAAGGATGTAAGCTACCTGTTCTGCCACAACAGTGCAGACCACAAACCCTCTCAGTGCAAAACAACTAACTGGTCCGAAGCCCAAGTGTTTAAACCAAAAGGCTTAGAATGAGTTACACCAAGCAGTAATAAATACAATTGAGTATTTTAAGATGATGCAAAAGTAAAAAGAAGTATTTTTTTTGGTAATGGAATGTCTCCCCCCCCCACTCCTTATCTGTATCACCAATTGATATTCTTATACTACGGGTATGATTTCATTTTCACACATGTTGTTTTCAAAACCTAATGTTGGGCCTTGTGTTGTATTATTGGTTATATATTATAATGGTTGCATACTAGCATACCTTGTTGAAATACCTATTTTTTGGCCTTTTGCCGTAAGTATTACTGGCATGTTCTTACAATAATGACTATTATTCAGTTTATGTCTGTGTTCTGTATGCTGTGAAATTCTATTGTTCTGGGTTAATTGAAACACCCATGCATACTGTTATAACTAATGTTGAAATGTTCTGTTCATGACTAATCAATACACTTTGACAAACCTCAATGCCATAGCACTCCTGGGTAGGCTGGTTCCAGAGGATCCACTTATCCCACCTCATCTGGCCATGGCACCAGGTCCCAGCATGTCTGGGACCCAACCTGGAGCTGCTTCCTCCATTAGTCCTGCACCACTCTCAGATGGAACCTCCTCAGAAGATGGGGCACATCAACCCCCGGGCGTGGGTTTGGAGATGATGTTTTCAACTGAACTCAACCCCCGGGCATGGGTTCGGAGATGATGTTGTCAACTGAACTCAGTTTCCAGGGATGGTGTGCAGGGTTATTCAGCACAATCTGGATGGCTGACTGAGCCAGATCAAGGGAAGACTGGCACTCTTGGAGGGGCAGGCCAGCCCCGGTGAACAGCCCCTAGCACAGCCTCCTTTGGAGACATGAAGGGGAAGTGATGACTGCCCATAGGTGGGGAGCTCAGTCCCACTGTTTCCATCTGGGGGCACATGGTCGCCTGATTCCCAAACACCCTCCCCATCCAAGGTGTTTATCCCCCTCATGTTTCATACACCACCCCTGTCCACTGTCTTGTCTGCCTTGTGTGTCTGCAAATGCAACCTCCCCTACCCATCTTACCTCCCCAAACATACCTACAGCCCTTCCCCCAACATTACACTTGGGCATCTGTCTCACACAAAAAATATTGTCCCCTACATAGCTCTCCATTTTGCCCCCATGTACACTGCCATCACTCAATCATCCCAACAATTAATCCACAAAGTTATGTCCCCATACCCCTCCCTGTGGGATATGAGGCTCCAAATTCCAAATTGGCCACAACATGCACAGCTGTTGCTGTAGAAGAAATGGAGAGCTATGGTCCTTTTGTAAACCCACCCTGCATATCCCTACCTGCCTTTCATATTATTTTTCCCCCTGCTTGCCCACATTTCACCACTTTCCTATCACCCCTTTTTTCTTTTCTTTTTTTGGAAATAGCACGGGTTTAAGCAGGACTAAGTGCCAATTAACATGTCGCTGCATCATGCAAACCTGTGCAAACCTGCTTAAACCTGCTTTAATCACCTTATCTGATTCTGACACTGTTATGCACATCAACAAAATAATTAACCTTGCCAAGGACCCTCTGAACTAGAGAATAGTACATTAGACCACTATGCCAACTCTGCTCTGAAGAGTTGGTGGTGTTTCTATAAATATATCATGCAGTACAGTGATGTAACATCAGGAAAAATACACACCCCTGGCAAGTATTGAAGCCAAGACATCTCAGCTACAGTATAGTGCATTAGACCACTAAGCCAAGTCAACTCTGGAGAGATGCTGGTGTTTCCATAAATATATCATGCAGTACAGTGATGTAACATCAGGAAAAATATGCACCCATGGCAAGTGTTGAACCCAGGACCCGCTGAACTAAAAGCATAGCACATTAGCCCACTAGCCTAACTCAGCTCTGGAAAATTACTGGTGTTTTTACAAAGATATCCTGATTATCAGTGAAACACTATGTCTACATATAATGTAATAAATGACATCATACTTGGGCCTGTGATGCAGAAAGTGAACCAGTACATAGCCAAAGACATGTTGATGGATGTATGAGAGGCCTACAATATCACATAGAGCTGTCAACTGCACAGACTGTTGCAGAATGTTCATAGGTTCATAGGTATATACTAGGCTATCTGTCCTAGGGCCTATACATACCTAGTCAAAAAAGGTACCCTGGCTTTTGCCACCCAAGAAAATTATTTTCCTGTGCACCTGTCGAGCAGAGCCACAGAGGTGATCCCTAGGGTGAATTTCCTATTTCCCATCCAATCATCAAGATTTTTCTCTAAGAGTGCTAATGAGGAGCTTTGGTTGATATAGATAGGTAGTTTGTTCCAGAGTATGGGAAGTCTCTGGGACAGCAGTCTATCCCTCCAGCATGTTATGTTTATTGTGGTGACAAGGTTTAAGTCCCTAGAGTGTGAAGCTTGGAGGAATTGGGATTTCTTTCAGTGGAGCATGTCCAACAGCTCTGAGTTTGACATAGCTTTGTATGTTAGGCAGAGACTGCCTCTGAGTAGGCGATATGCGATGGAGTAAAGCTGGAGTTTTTTGAGACGGTCTGTATACGGCATCTGTTTGAGGCCAGTAATCCTCTTTGTGAGGTATTTCTGTGACCTTTCCAGTTGTTGTAGATGTCTTGTGAGGTACATACCAAAAGGGGCATTGTATTCTATAATGGGTCTAATGAGTGACAAGTAGAGGGGAACAATGACCTCTTTTTTCTTGGATGAGAAACCTTTTGTGATGAGGTGTGCCACATAGAAGGATTTCCTGACTACTGTGGCGATGTGATTATCAAAGGAGATATTACTATCTACCTGTGTCCCAAGGTCTCTTATCACACTTTCAGTGTTAAGGAGACTACCACCTATGTAGTAGCTCATGGGTACAGAGTTTTTACCAAAGGGGATGACAATGCACTTTTTGGCATTGAGCTTGAGGCCATGGCTTTGACAGCAGGCATCTGTCTCAGTGAGGCCCTTTTGTAGGATGTCCACATCATTAGGAGTTTCAATTATGGCTCCTAGTTTGCAGTCATTTGCAAACTTTGTTAGCAAAATACATTCTGTGTTAGCCTGCACGCCAGAAAAGTAGATACCAAACAGGAGACGACCCAGGACTGAATCCTGTGGTACTCCACTTGTCACTGGTCTGAAGTCAGATTTGGAGTCAGCTACTTTCACAGTGTGGGTTCTGTCAGTGAGCCAGTTGGCAACCCATCTTGTGACATATGGATTAATACCTAGTTTAGTGAGTTTATCTATAATTCCAGAGTGGGAGATAGCATCAAAAGCCTTGGCGAGATCTAGATAGCCTGTGTGAACCACCTTACCCTCGTCTATGGCTTTGGTGACTGCTTCAAAGAAGTCAATCAGGTTTAGGAGACAAGATTTGCCTTTTACAAACCCAAACTGGGTGGGGTCCAGAGCTTGAAGATTATCGGTGTCTTTGTTTGTAAGTTCCATGGCCTTGCAAACCAGGCTTGTTAGGTTAATGGGGTGGTAGTTCCTGGGGTCTATAGTGGCTCCACCTTTGTGGAGTGGGATAACCTTTGCTGTGTGCCATTCATTGGGCACAAAGCCTGAGGTGAGGCTATGATTGAACATGGTTCTTAGGTGGGGTGCCAGTTCATTCTGTAGCTCATGTAGAATCCAGCCTGGGATGTTGTCAGGTCCCATGGATGTTGTGTCCGGGGCTTTGGAGAGTGTGTTTTTTTACCTGTGCAACCGTGATTACAGGAACCTTGCATTCTTCCGGTATAGAGATGGGCCATTTAGGGGGTGAGGTGGGGGTAAAGTTAGTGCTGAACCTGCCAGGATGTTGGCAATATCAGTTGCTAATGCATATTTAGTGCTATTGTGCTATAACTCAGAGCAGACCTGAGTGTTGCCATTGAGATTCTTGACATAGCTATAAAATGCTTTGTGGTTGTCTTTAGAATCAGTGGTCATTTTGTTTTCATAACAGGCTTTGGAGGATTTTATGAAGGATCTCAGCTTCTTACTGAGGCTGATCAGGGAGATCTTCCAGTCATGGGATTTTACTCTTTTTTGCAACAGTTTCTTTCTTCTGTTGTAGAGTTTGTTTATGGCAGGGGACCACCAGATTGGATTCCTTTTTTTGGAGGATAGCATCTTGGTTCTGTTAGGGATAGCATGGTCCATGCACTCGTGTAAGTGGTTATAAAGTGCAATTGTGTAGGATTCAGCAGTCATATCTCTATTGTCTGTCTGCAGGGGGTGTTGTGAAGTTTGCCACTTCTGTTTTAAGAAATTTGAAGTTGGCTTTGGAGAATTTTTTTACGATAGTTTCCCTAATGGGGCGTGGGGGTGGGATGTGGATGTCTAGGCTGATTAGCATGTGGTCGGATCTGACCAATGAGGAATTGACCTCTGGTGTGGAACACCGGTCGCCCATGTTGGTAATGATATTGCTTCCTCTGGTGGGGGTGTGGATAAGTTGATCCAAGGCATTGGAATTTATTAATTTCAGAAAACGTTGGTGAAAGAGTTGGTACAAGTAGTTTTCCCAGTTAATGATGCAATAGTTGAAATTGCCCATTATTAGGGTGTTGGGTTGTACCCTAATATTTTCCAGTGTATCAAGAAATGAGGAGTGGGAATCCTCGGGCATGGTGGGGGATCTGTAGCAAGTTCTAATTTGGATTGTGGTCTTCCCAGCGTTAGTTGCACTTGGATAATCTCGGATGCATTATGCTGAGCAACTAGCCTGGAGGTGTGGATATCCTTAATGAATATGGACATGCCTCCTTTAGCCTTTTGGTCCAGGTTAGGTGGCCGAAAGGTGTGGTATGAATTATAGCCTGGTAATGCAGGGGTGCTCTCTGGAGACTTGAACTAGGTTTCTGTCACTGCACAGATGTCAATGTTCTCCATTTTAAGGAGTGCCTCGAGTGAATGCATTTTGGGGTTTAGACTTCTAGCATTGAGTAGCATTACCCTCAGATATTGCTTGCTTGTACCTGTTAATGTAGTGAATTTGTCATTTGAACCTTGCCTAAAAAGGCACTATATGGGTGGCAAGAGCCTTAGCCAGTATCCGGAATCTCAAGGGCGACAGGTGCAGGCCATCTCTGGCAAAGCATTGTGGTCTGTCGATCATGACATCCAAGGAAGACAGATACTGGATCCCCTTAGAATGACAACAAAAGCTTAGCCAATTGTTGAAGTCAATCATTTTGTCCTTGTACTGTGGAATCATTCTGGGTGATGGCAGGATGCTACTCAGGGCTAGGATCATACCTGCCTGGGCTACAAGATCGGAGAGTTCCACCATGTCTCTTTTCATGTAGTCCAGGGAGGTACATCTCAGGTCATTCACACCAGCATGGACAATGACAGAGTCATATTTGTACTTGTTGTGGAGTGACCTGAGTGTGTGCATTATGTGGTGCATCCTGGCACCTGACAGGCAGCTGACAGTAACTTTCTCCTTGTTTAGTCTGGTGAGTGGAACATCAGTGTGCCTGACTATAGAGTCACCTATGACTAGAGTGTTGGGTACATTGTTATGCTTTATGGGCTGTGGTTGTGTGGCACACTGAGTTTGTGGGCTGTCATTTGGGTTGTGTTGGGGAGTGGAGGTTGCATGCGTTTCTGCTTTGGAGATCTCTGTTGCTTGAGCAGATTTTTATTGAGAGCCTCTGCAAATGTAGGTGTGTATTTCGTGTTGTTATGTGTGTGTTTTGGTGATGTAGATTTTGAGGGACTATGTGATGAGTGTGGTGTGGTGCAAGTGTTTACCCTCTCCTCTTGACTAAATAGTCCCGTCTTGGTTGAAGAGAGCTTTGCTTCCAGTTTGGCTATATAAGTGCATCTCTCACAGGTTGTAGTGTTGGGTGGTAGGAGGAGAGGGTTGTCTGTGCACATGAGGCAATTACTGCATTGCCCCAAGATGCCCAGATTCATCAGGTAGGCAGGAGAAAACACATAGAGCTGACCCTTAGACATGCCTGGATAGGTGCTTATTTATTAAGTACTAAAAACTGTTTTCCTCTAGACGAGTGAGGAAAGTTGAGTGGTGTAGTAATTTGTAGCTTATTTAGTGCTTACAAGTTCTGAACAAGTGCTGAGCTCAAAGAAACAGATTTGAGTGCTAAAAGTAAAAAAAATGGCTAGTTCTAAGTTAAAATTTGAAGAGCAGACTTTATAGTGCCAGGAAGTGGCGATGCATAAAGCATTTTTTTTTTATATAACAGTAGCAAATGAGCAAACCGATTTAAACAAATTAAGCAATAAAAAGCTAAAAACTGAGCCCCATTCCAGCAGTCTTTGATCAGACAAGTTCTAACTGCACTATCTTACCACCACGGTGCAGGGGGAACCTTCTCCAAAAAAGATGGTCTGGATTAGTGCTCAAGTTATACAAACAAAGCCAGATTCAGCAGGTCTGAATTTAGTCTATGCTACAGCAAACAAGGCATAGCAATTTCAGAAAGAAACAGTTCAAATAAGCAGGCACAATAAGCCTTTAACTAGAAACTCCCAGCTCAGAAAGGCAGAATCTACCCTCTCCTCCCACAAGAGTGCAGAACACACCTTCTTCATGTAAAATAACTGGCCCGAAGCCCAAGTGCTTAAACCAGAACTAATGCTCTCTTAGAATAACAAACACTAAGCCTTCAATCAGCAACTCCCAACTTTGAAGGATGTAAGCTACCTGTCCTGCCACAACAGTGCAGACCACAAGCCTTCTTAATGTAAAACCAGTCTGAAGCCCAAGTGCTTCAACCAAATGCTTAGAATATCAGTTACAATTTAATCAGGCTACTAACAAGCAGTAATAAATGCAGCAGAATAAATGCAATAAAGTAGGAAGAAACACAAATACAGTAAAAGCAGATGAATAAAGTGCATTTTTTTATATAACAATAGAAAATGAGCAAACTGATTTAAACAAATTACCCAATTACCAGTAAAAAAGCTCAAAACTGAGCCCTGTTCCAGCAGTCTTCAATCAGACAAGTTATAATTGCACAGTACTTCCACTAGGGTGCAGGGGAACCTTCTCCAAAAACAGATGGCCTGGATCAGTGCTCAAGTTATACAAACAAAGCTTGATTCAGTATGCCTGAATCTAGTCTTTGCTACAGCAAACAATGTGTACCAATTTCAGAAAGAAACAGTTCAAATAATTAGCCAAAATAATCCTTTAACCAGAGATTCCCAGCTCAGAAGGGCAGAATCTAACCTCTCCTCCCACAAGAGCGCAGACCACAAACCTTAATGTAAAATAACTGGCCTGAAGCCCAAGTGCTTAAACCAGAACTAATACACTTTTTGAATGTTCACAGTTGTGCCACCTACTTATGGCATGGTTGTCATCAAACCTATTCTGTGTGCTGAAGTACTGGCAAGTCAGTGCAGATTGAGGTTACAAAAGCATGACAGATAGGTCAGAGTCACAAATCATAGCCAACCGAACACATATGTTCGTGCCAATCCTGTATAACAGACTATATGCATGCACATATGTCTTGCAACTACACCTCCCATAATGACTCAGTAGCTCTATCTGTTACATTCCTATCATGTCTGACATCTGGACACCCACAGTTCTGGCCCACAGTCTATTCTGTTGCATAACAACTACATGCTTGTTAATACAACATAAAAATAACTGAGCCCTGCAATGTCCAGCAGAACTGGTTGTTGCTACTGCAGTCATTGTCACCAGCAGTAGCACATCAAAGGCCTGGAGGGTGGGACACAAGTCACAAATATGAATATGTGTCCTAAATGTTCCCTACCACTCTCTGGATGGCACTACTACTTGACATATGTACCAGAAGCACATGCCTCACTTGGGCTGTTATAGGCATCCTCACCCTGGCCATGCTGTGACACAAGAGCTGACACTGCTCCCTCACTGAGATATACAGCTTGCTGTTTCTCAATGTGTTCACAATCCCCAGTATGACTCCTGGCTAGAATGCATCAGTTGCAGCCTGCTGCACATGCAGCACTATGTTCAGCTACCTGCTACAGACCTACCATGCATCCCAAATGCCTAGGACAGGGCATCCACACAATACCTATACATAAAGGATGTTCAGGAGACAGGGACATGTGTCATAGTCTCCCCCTCAAACATAAACAGCTGATAGACAAGCATCAACTACATCAGCATGCACATTTTGAAAAATATGATGTATGACACTCGCATATGCCTATCTCCTTACTGACCCCAACACACATTGTTAAACAGCAACCTGCCACAGAATGAGAAAGTCTGTTAACAATGGCCAAACATAGTCTGCAAAACTGTGGACATATGACATCAGTCCAAACAGTGAACAGCATTTCAACTTACCCTCTGTGATGCTGTAGCTTCCGTTCCTCGATAATGTCCTCTTCACAGGTGAGGAAAAGGGCCAAGGCCTACATGAAGGCCTTAATTATATCACTGTGTTGCCATACCATTGGCTAATGAAAATGCAACCCAGTTGTTCTGGATGCTATTAGCAAGCGTGAGTCACAGACTGGTGCACAGGCAATCACCTGTTCATGAGCATTATCTACAAAAGGCAAGTTGCTGCCTATGATAAACAGGTCCTTGACTTTCTTCATGAAGACAGATTGTGATTTCCAAGAAAAACTACTACTATATTTCTGCTCACAAAGTTGTACAGCACTATACCAGGTATGTTATAGAATTAACCATGTAATGGAATGCAGATGGGGGGATACAGTCATGGGAAATAAGAATTTCAACAGAAGGTCTCAACAACATATCTTGGAAAAACATGTTACTGTTACTCTGCTGTCCAGCACCTACAGTCTTCCCTTTTGGTTCTGTCTGCAGTGACATTGATCACAGCTCTGGCCCCTGAGTCCCCCCAACAATGGTAAGCTCATGTACAAATGCTACTGGATTGTCTGTTGTACAATAGTGACAGTAACTACTGGTAGATACAGCTGACATATCACATCACATACTGTCAGTGAGCCCCTCTCAGTCTGTGAATGTCATACAGGGTTAGTTCAAACATTGTCTAGGTGTCCCTGACTGTTCCTGACATACTCTGGCTAGGTCACTGTGTACTCCACACCTGTATGTCATTGCCTGGCAGCTATGGCTAGCATACCTGATGACCTCCTGCAGCAGGACAGCAGGTTATAGGCAGTAGTAGTGGGGGGACACAGGCTCCACCTCAGCAACAGTGTGTACATATTGAGCATACAATGTAAGCAAATGAATATAGTATCAGATATTAATGTAGCATTACTGTGTTCTGAGGGGTCTGACATGTCACAGCACATTCCCCCCACTCTGGGGACAACCATTGCATATTGTCCAACTGGTTTCCAGACATTCACATGTCAGGCAGGGGGTGTACATATATCAGGCACACGTACATATTCCGCAAACATCTGTGTACTGCAGATGTCAGATAGTTATGAGGAGGAAACCCTACACCACATATGCACTGCTCTCAGTTATTGTGTAGCACAGATGTTGCTGGAATGCCCACATGCCCTTGTAGTACCACTCACCTATTTGTCAGATGTTGGCTGTATGACATGGAACTATAATGTTGCCCATAGGGGACACACCACAGTCAATGGCAGTGATGGGTATGGACACATAACAACACAGTCTGTCAGAGCCGACAGGCCATAACTGGTATACCTTGGACCATAAGAGGTTACTAGGCTATGGGCCCTGAGCCTCTATATGCCTAGGCCAGATGTTAGTCCATGTGAATGCAAGGCAGCATCTGATGCCCCAGTCCAACATGAACACAGGTGGTATCCAAAGAGTATATGTGCAGTTAACCATCCAGTTATCCAGGTTCTACCTGCAAAGGTGTAAATAGCTACCATGCCTGATGTGGATATGGTGACCATTCCACTGTGGAGTTAGTGTGTGAGACACACACACACCCTGCTGTAGAATGGTCACCCTGTCCACAGCAGGGTGAGTGTGTGGGACATGCATCTGAGGTGCCAACAAGCCCAGTTGATGTCACACACCAGGTTGAGGGTGTGTGTGTGTGTGTTAATAGAGTGGAGCTTGAGTTGCACTTGTGCAGCAGTCCCAACAATGTGGAGTCCATGATTGCCTTGCATGCCATATAGAGTTCACCTCTGAGTAGTATGCATGAAACCAGTTAGAGGGTTGGGCTTATAACCTATCTGTGTATGGTAGATGTTTGAGGCCCTGGTATTCCCTGGTGGGGAACCTCTGTGATGCCCCTAGCTGCTGCATGTGCTGTGTGAGGTGAATAATGAATGGGACATTTTACACAATAATGAGTCTTATTGGGGGTAACACAAGGATGTTAGGACCCCATGTCCCTGGATGACATACCCTTATGTATGAGTTGGGCCATGTAGAAGGTTTACTATACAACATAAGCAACATGGTGGTGAAATGTCATGTTGCCATCAACCTGTGTGCACAGATCCCTCATGACTGATTGTGTGCCTAGGATGTGGTTAGCACTGTGATAATATGTGGTTACATCACTATCCACAAAGGGGTTGACACTGCATTTCCTGGTATGCGGCCAGAGGCCATGTGTTTGGCACCAGTCATGTATCTGCATGGCACACTCCTAGGCAGATGTCCACATCACTAGGGAATCCAGTAACAGCACACAGCATGCGATTGCCTTCAGACATGATCGGCCATAGGCCAATGGCTGTGGCATGTACCTCAGATGTGTACATCACACATAACAGAGGCCCAAACATAGACTAACAGCTTATACCGCTAGTTATGGGCCAACCGCTTGAGGTAGATTCCCCAATGTGGATTAGTTGGGTCATGTCCGTGTGCCAGTGAGCTACCCCTATGGTAACACATAGTGTGATGCATACTTGGATGCATATATCTATTATGGCCAAGTGTGTTTTGCTGTCAAAGACTTTGTCCAGGTCAAGGTAGGCAGTGTTCGTTGACATCCTCCATCCATGGCTTTGGTGACTGTTTCAAAGAGTCAACTGAGTATAACAAACATGATCCCTTCCCTGACAAAGCCTAACTGTGTGTGATGGAGTGTGTGGAGGACACCAATGTCCTTGTTAATGAGGTTCACTATAAATTGTGCTATGGCTTTGCAGAACAGCCTAGTTAGGCTGAAGGGTTTATAATGTGACAGATTGGTGGACGCCTCCCACCTTAGTGTAAAGGGATGACAGTGGTTGTTCTTCACATGGCTGGGACAAAGGTGCTAGTCAGGACTTCTTTGAATACAGTGCCTTATGGTGTTGCAAGGATATGCTTGGGGTCATGTAGGATGCATCCTGTGATGTGATAGGCTCCCATGGTGGATGTATACCATCTTTCACATGGCAGGGGTGACCTTTTCCCTACATATAGGAGAAGGGGGCAGGTACTGTGGACATCCTGATGTACTGATGGGGGGACAAGGGGTGAAGGCTACACTGACTCTGTCAGGCATCAAGTATGCTATACCTACAACACTGGTATAGCTGGTGTCCTTGACCACCACAAGTGAGCAGAAGCAAGTGCTCCCTGTGATGTTGCAGACATATGTGCAGAATGGGAGATGATTGTCTGTAGTAGATGTCGACAATGTGTGCTCTGGGTTTGCTGTGCAGATTTCCAGGAGTGATCCCATTTGCTTGTTCACACTAAGGAGACAATGCTGCAAAATGGGTGCCTAGTCCTACTTTTCCTCAAACAGTGGTATGTCATCCCTGTTCTAGACATGTATGTATTGCAGATGTCCACCAGACAGGTGTATGCATCCTTGCAAAGGATGATGTAGTCTTGTTGGGTATAACTGACTGTGCATCTGTAGAAATGCACATATAGCACTTGTGTGTATGTGTGTATACTGTTGCCAGTCCTTACAGAGGGGTTGGGGGTTGTGAAGATGTGTATACCACCCCCCCAGGACTCTGTATTCAGTGTTGGAGATGTATGTATGTCTGACCCCAGCTAGATGGGTATTGTGGAGATGGTGACTACAAATATGACTGCATGATGGTTGCTTTGTCATGGAGAATGACACTGTAGTGATGCTGCAGTGGTAACCTGTGTCATGTAATATCAAGTCTAACACACCTTCACCTCATGTGGGCATAACCGCTAGCTGCACCGAGGTGTCTATAATATCGCTGTTGATGGCTCTCTGGCCATTTGTGTGCTAGCATGGGTACATCTTTCAATGTATGCATGGGTCGTTCAAGTGACCCAGGATCAGGGTACAAGCCCAAATCATAATACAGTTGATGAGGTCCATATAGGCAGAATGGGCTTCCTGGTCACATGTTGTGGCCGATAGCTGGCTATGATTTGCATAGGTCTGTTGGCAATGGTGAACTACCCCTGCAGTGTCCCCTGTGCATCTTACTGCCTGTACAGTGTGGAGCCGTGTATGTGTGTCATATATACTGAAATCACATGTCCCATGGCATATCCGCCCACACTTTGGGGTGAGACTATATGATAGGATGGTTGGCCAGGTAAGGCTGGGGTGCTGTCAGCAGCTTTGAAAAATGTGTGTGTGACTGAACAGATGTCAGCATTTCCCAGGGTTAAGAATGCTTGCATTGAGGGCAGAGTCATGTGTAGACTCCTAACATTTAGCAGCATGGCTTCAGTGTGTGCTGCACTAACAGTTGTATGTTGGTAGTGATAACCTCACCACTTGTTCTACTGAAGGCACTATGGGGGTGGCGAGAACCATTGCCAAATGCCTGAAGGCTAGTTGACACAGATGGAGGCCATCTCTAGCAAAGCATCATGGTCTATTGACCATATCATTCCAGGCTCACAGGTACTGAAACCCCCCTGGAATATCACAGGATAAAAGGCCACATGTTAAGGTCAATTATTTCCTGAATGTATTGCGGCATCAGTCTGGGTGACAGCAGAATGCTATATAAGGCTAGGGACATACCTGCCCGGGACACATAATCAGTGTGCTCACTCATGACTCCCTGCATATAGTCCAAGGACATACATCTCAGGTCAGGCATGCCAACATGGACTGTGACAGACTCATGACAATATCTGTTGGTGAGAGACAGCAGTGCATATGCAATATGGTGGATTCTGTCACCTGACACACAAGTAACTGTGACAATCCACATATACAGCCAGGTGAAAGGCCTATCAGTGTGTCTCACAATGGATTCTCCTATGTGTAATATGTTTGACATGTGGTGACACCTGCATGGCTGTGAGACACAGGTGCGTCCATGTGTGGTATGTGCTGTGTAGGGCTGTGGCGTTCATTTGTGGCTTTGCCTCAGAGGGCTCCTTTGTTTGTGGATGTGGATGTTGAGGACCTCTGCATATGTGTGTGTGTGTGTGTGTGTGTGTGTGTGTGTGTGTGTGTGTGTGTGTGTGTGTGTGTGTGTGTGTGTGTGTGTGTGTGTGGGTGTGTTGTGTAGGTGTGGGTGGTGTGTGAGGTGTACTAATTGTGTTCACAACCTGTTTGGGGACAGATATGTGTGCTTGACAGAGAGTATGGACTATAGATTCCTAATGCCATTGCATCTTTCACACAGTGTGTTGCTTGCTGGTGTTTGTAGATGGTTGTCCATCTGTGTAGACGAGGCAGATGCTACACTGTGCTAGGATGCCCATATCAACTGGACTGGCAGGAGAAACTTTAGGACATTGTCCAGCCATATAGTGCAGAATCTGAGGGAGGAAGGCCAAGGAGACCTAAAGGGTGGCCCTGCAGCCCAGGTGCTTAATACAACAGTAGGAGGCTGACACCACTGCATACAAGGTAGACAGGCTATGAACAAGCAGTAATAGGTGCAACAGGACAATGCATTTGAACACTGTATAGGACATGCAGCAAGTAGCAGGAAAGATCAAGATCAGGAGGGCAATGCATCATGTATTGCCACTATGTTGCTGATAGCCACATACTGTGGTGATAGATGGTAGGGTATGATGTGGGAGTTAGCTATGGATAGTGGTGGCAAATGTGGATGTGCAGGGTTTGTACATCATTGTGAGCAATGTATGTGGTGCTGTGATGTGTTCCCCTCTTCATGTCTTTCAAGTGGGATGTACTGCTGTAGAAATCCACCTTTCTCAGAAGCTGAGACCACCGCCAAAATTGTTACCTTGAGAATCCATCACCAGGTGTTGTTGTCAAGGAGTCACCATAACTAGCAAGAACATGTTACACTGTGGGCAGACCTTGTGGCATCAGTTAATCATGTGGGCCAGCATGACAGGAGCTATGAGCAGGTCCAACACTGGGCCACTGATCTGATACATCATACATGGCAAAGGGTCATAGCTGTGACCAGGACTGTGCTGGCACTGGTGGAGGGCCTGCTGCACAACAACCACTCTCGGCCACAGAAAAGTTCCTGGCAAGCTTGGGTTCAGCCACCAGCTCACAAGAATCAATAACACCATATGTCATGGAGGTGGGTGGCCCAGCTTCCACAGCTGAGGAACATCCAGTTAAGCATCCAGTTGTCATCACGTTAATAATGTAGCATTCATACTGGCAGACTTTGCATACCTGTACATATATGTCAGGCCAATCTGCATTTGGGGGAGTTTGCAATGCACACGTGAGCACACATATTGTGAATGTCAGCAATGTGGGTAGTATCACAGCTTGTACTGTATGTGTTGATATATGCAAATATTATTCTGTACCAATGTGACATTGTGTCTGCTGAAATACCTCTCCCACACAAATCCATAGGTACCTCTGGTGTGGCCTGGGGCCATCATGCTGTAGCCGGTGAGCGAGGAACTGTTTTGTTATTGCTCATCTATACCTTAGGCATGTTAAGGGCTTCGAGTTTGCTGTGGACACAACTGTTAAGCATAGCCATATAGCAATACTTGCATGTTCACTTGTGGAGGGGTTCACTGCAGTGCATTACATTGTTAATCATAGTTGCATATTTATACAAGCTGTAACATATTATCACATATTTTTGTGAAGGTGTAGGCAGTCTGCTGTAAAGGGGTACATTACTATTGTGGAAACAGGTGCACTGTGTTTTAGTTGAAGGTCCAGCACATACACAAGATGTCACTTATCTCACAGGTGCATAGTATTAGCAGCATTAACTGGACATAGCTGCACATGTTGTTAAGGGCATGTCTTGTGTGTGTCATTTGTGGTCTGCTTGTGTGATGTGCAAGGCATCAGTCAGAACATGTGGTCTGTATAATGCATTTGTGGCACCTCTCTTGTATGTATTTCATACCTCTCAACTATCCCTGATTTTCAAGGATGTCCCTGATTTAGACTCCAACATTTAGCTCTCTCCCTCTTAATCCTTCCTAAAATTGGTGGCTCTTGGAAGAAAGGTGATGAACTATACTCAATAAATAATGGCAGTAAGTAAAATGATTGGTTTCTTTTATTTCACAACAAAATATATTGCAATTAACATTCTTTTCTTTTGCCAATGTGTCAAGTTAATAGTGTTAATATTTTAAAAATGTCCCTGGTTGTCCCTGATTTTTTTCTGGGTTTGTCCCTGATTCTGTTGAAATATGTCCTTGATTATTTGAGAGCTATGATGTGTGTGTGTGTGTGTGTGTGTGTGTGTGTGTGTGTGTGTGTGTGTGTGTGTGTGTGTGTGTATGTGGTTCAGCAGAGGAGTTGTCTTCTCACAGATGACTGGGGCAGTTGGAGTGTGCCTCCCTCACAACCTGGTGTCAGTGTCTCATCGGACTCTGATGATGATGGTGGCCATATTGAGGCACAGGTGGGATTGCTGGGGGCTTAATCTGCCCCATTCATTGACATCCCACTTCCTCCCCTAGTGTCCCTGCACACAATCAGTATGTACACACATATCCAGTCCACAGCAGCCACATATATTGGGCAGTCAGAGGGTGGTGGCATTAAACAGGAGCATGTGGCAACTATGGCATCTGTGACTGCAGACACTAGTTATAGCCAGAGAGCTGGAGAGGTCCCACACAGGAGGATTGATGGGGTGCTCAAAGGAGGACTGTTGTCCATGCAGCACCTGTCAGAAGTGTCACAGCATGTGTCACCCAGCACATGTTTTGGTCTGTCATGGAGGCGTAGGCATATTGTGAACACTACACCAGATGGATGCTCAGCGTCATGGATGCCACACTGCCTGGCATGTATGACTCCATCCACAACACTGGAGATGCCTTATGCCATTTCACTGATGTAGTGGATAGATGGCTGAGAGCTCATGTGGCTGTGCACAGTCACACTCCCATAATAGCAGTACCACCAGCAGTAATGGCAGGAGGGTGCTGTCCACACCACAACATGGCAGGCCATGGGCATGTGGTCCTGGGCAGTCCCCTGAGGGACACAGACCCAGCAGACACAGGTCATCATCAGCAAGTAGTACCATATCTGGCTCTGGGCATGGTGGTGCCAGTGACACTCCTGGCAGAACCAGTTCTCATGTTCATGGCCAGAGATGGGAAACTGACCAGTCTGCCATGTACGGTCTGCAGCTGTCCAACATACCCTCGTGACATGACTTCACTGTGCACATGCATACACTCTCACATCACTGTCATATGCAGGTCACCAGTAGAAACACATAACTCCTCTCCATGGTTCAGCTGAGCAGCACCCCTCCAGACACACACACACACATGATGCCAACTGTATAGCACAGCCTAGGCCTTTGGAAAACCCACACCACACACATTGTGCATGTGATGATAGCTGTGGCACATCCCTATCATCCATACCATCGATGCAGGGACATGCTAATATGTGTCTGATGCACAGGGTGAATATAATACATTTAATGGCAGTTTGTAGTGCAGTGGTGTTATGCCCAGTAAGGTGCTGTCTACTGGCAATTGTAATGAGAAAACATCAAAGTGTATATACCTTTGTGCCATGATGCTGTATTGCTGAGTGACTGTTGTCTCCCAGACCTTATTCTGTTTCTGTTGCAGGTGTCTGTGTGTGTGTACATCATGGGGACCTGCTGCCAATACAGCAGCTCAGGATGACATAATGACAACACAGAAATGTGACATCGCCAAGGTACTGCTTTATATGTGCATGTGTGTAGAACAGTGTGCGAGGAACAATGGGGGGGGGCATAATCATGGATGCATACCCCTTGTCACAGCATGCTATTGTTGATACATGTCACCTGGAGTTCTGTAGGATTACAGATTCATAAGATCATAGAAGGTTACTAGAGTAATGGCCCTTGGCCCCTTACAGGCCTAGCCATTACTTTGTCCCCGACGGAATCATTGATCAGCATATGTTGGCCCTGTCATTGAGGGACACAAGTGCGACCCCCTCGGACAGATTTGTGGTTTCTGATCCACTCATCATGACTGCACTTGATGAGGGTCTGCATGGTACTCTGTTTGACATGTCTGAGAAGTGCATTCTTGAAACAGGACAGCATCTGGGAGACAAACCTGTATCTACAGCAGGTTTTGTTGATGTCACATATCATATTCAGGCCTGTCATGCTGGTAATGTAAAAGAGTTCGACTCACATATATGCGGCAATTGTTGAAGGGCTGGGCACAACATTGCCATCTAGGCATACCACAGCCCACCTGTGGACAACCTGCTCAATACAGAGTAGGCCACTACTGAATTAAGGCTGTCTGCATGGAACAGGTGCTGGAGGCCATTGATTACCTTTGTGGGTATTACTATGGCCTTTACAGTTGCTGCAGATGTGTGGATAGGTAAATACCAAACAGGCCATGGTACTAAATTATTGTTGTACTGACTGAAGACTATACAGAGGTATTGTCCACCTTTAGTCTGTATGCACTCCCCTTACCTATATGGTGAACTACATACAATCCGTTTCTGACCAATGCTCCTACCTGATGGCTTAATGCAACAGTGTTATCAGCCTGACTACCTAGGTCTCTC
The DNA here is from genome assembly GCF_019279795.1 of Protopterus annectens. Taxonomy (NCBI): domain Eukaryota; kingdom Metazoa; phylum Chordata; order Ceratodontiformes; family Protopteridae; genus Protopterus; species Protopterus annectens. The sequence goes on from NC_056733.1 coordinate 1,367,958,571, forward strand.
AACACAGGTTGTGTGTTTATGGGGTTGTCATTGATGTGGGAAATAGTGGGGCAATGGCATTGATGTATGGTATGATGGCACTGTTTCTGCTTTCAGCTTGATGCCAGGACCTTGGCACCATTCCATACCCAATGTATTATGACCCCATTGAAGTGAGTTAACATCAGTTGGTGGGTCAATGACAGACAGCAAACTACCTACAGTCACCACTGTCTTAGACAGTGCCTACAAATGTGGGTGGTGGCAGTTGGCATTCATACTTAGATACATGTGGGTCATTGGGGACAGCAGCTACTGATAGGGCCTCCACATGTCTACATATTGCACACAGATGGGCAACACAGAGTAGGGTTGCCATGTTATCAAATGTGCAATGTAGAACACTTATTGTGGTATCTTCAAATTTGGCAGGACAAACCATACCCATGGTAAGTGCAATGGACAGGGGTTCCCTTGGTTGTCCAGTATAACAGCTTCTTTGTGTCACATTTTCATAGCTTATGTTATTCCTCATTACATTAAGGTGTTTTTGATGTGACATAACTGCTTTATGCAACTATTGCACAACTTTAAGAAATGTTTGTTGTCCTACACTCTTTGGACCTCTGTATTGTTTAAGTTGCTTTCACAGATCACACCTGGCCAAATATGGACTGCAACCTGCATGGTGGGAGAGGTGGGGGCCATATCTCCCACCGGTACAGATTTCTGCAGAATGCCTGATGTTTGGCACATATTTTAGGTCCGTTTGTCGTAACATTGTGGTTTTCTGGCAAATTAGTAGCACATGATTAAAGACTGATTTTAGATAATAATGACAGATATTTTCATTTCAGACTTCATACCCTGCAGAAAATGTATGCTAATGCACAACCTGTTGCATATACTTTCTATGTTTTTAAGAGCGATATTTAAAGATTGACCCTAATGTTTGGCCTTTGTCCACTTTTCTGTATGGCTTTATCCAGATGTCTTGCTCTAAGGTGTTGAGAGATATAGTGGTGGCCTTAACACAGTCACACTGCTGCAAGGGGATATAGATACATACACCCACCCACTCTTGAGCTGCCCTTGTTGACAGTAGAACTCCTACCTGACTATTTTGACATATAATAGTGCTATATACATATAACATGTGCCACAGAGCTGTTATGTATTTACAGTGTCTGCCACTACTATTCAGGTGGATGACAACTGCAGGTGCTATAAGGATTGCCAGTGGGGGGTGAACAGGTTTGCACAGGCCCATAAAATGGTATAACTATGAAACATACACACACACACACAGGGGATATGCTTCACACACATATACACTCACACAGTTGCCAGTATTGGGATTACATCCCCTGCCTATCTAGTTGTATATACTAAGTACAACATATATATCATGTGTGCCACAGAGCTTATATGCTATTTAGTTATATGCACTTAGTTCTACATACATATAGTGTGCGCCACAGTGCTTATAAGGTATGTAGTTGCATGTACTTAGTACTACATGCGTATCGGGTGTGCCACAGGACTTATATGCTATCTAGTTGTATCACATGAGCCACAGGGCTTATATGGTATCTAGTTGTATTGCGTGTGCCACAGAGCTTACACACACGCACACACACACACAAACACACACACACACACACACACACACACACACACACACACACACACACACACAGAGTTGCCAGTATTGGGATTAGAACCCCTACCTATCTAATCGCATGTGCTACAGTGTTAAATACTTATCACCTGCGATGCTGAGTTTATATGCTTGGAGAGTGTCCAACGGTGCATCTAAGGTGGATGACATCAACAGGCCCTGTAAAGTAGTGCAATGGGGGTTAACAGGGTGGAACAGGCCTCAAAAAGGTATAAGCAATGCACACAGCAACAGGGGATATGCGTCTCTCTCTCTCACACACACACACACACACACACACACACACACACACACACACACACACACACACATGCACAAACGCACACACGCACACATACATACACTCGCACATTTGCCAGTATTGAGATTAGAACCCCTACCTATCTAGTTGTATGTACTACAGTTCTACATACTTATGGTGTGTGCAAGGGAGCTTATATGCCTGGATAGTGTCCAATGGTGCATCTAAGGTGGATGACATTTACAGGTCCTGTAAAGTAGTGTAATGGGGGGTTAATAGGTCTTAAAATCTTGTGGCATTGCTCACAGGTAGGCAGGAAAGGCACACAGCCACAAGAGGATATACTTAAACACACACACACACACACACACACACACACACACACACACACACACACACACACACACACACACACACACACACACACACACACACACACTGAGTTGCCATTGTTGGGATTAGAGCCACTACCTATCTAACTGCCTACACTATAGTGCTACGTACTTATGTGGGCCACAGGGCGCATACATTTAGAGAGCATCTGCCACTGCTGTTTGGGGTGGATGACATCAGTAGCTGCTGACAGGTAGGCCACTGTTGTGGAGGACACTAGTCACATGGCCAAAAAATGGGTGACCATTACACAGACATAGGCCTGTTGGGCATGTGTATTTTGATGTATGTGTAATAGATACAGAAACACACACACACACATACACACACACACACAGTGGGTGATGTGAGATTACAACCCCTACCTAACTACTATTACACAATGGAGATCACCATAGTATTTGTGCATGACACTGGTTACTATTGGTGTAGGGGTGGCTGCAGCACTACACCACTGTATGCCACTCTTTCTCTATCTGTCTCTCTCACCCTGTCTCTGCATCTCTATAAATGATACATTTGTATATGTTACCTATATATATATCTGTATGTATATTACACTCAACAGATCCAGATATACCTTCTGTGTGCCACATATGGATAGAGGAGGGTAATCATGTCTGATGGGGGTGGGTAGAGACAGTTATGTTGTACATAGCTGTCTGTATGCACAGGGATATATGGACATCACAGTTCTATAGTCAGATGTGGGTTCACACATGGGATGAAATTAGTTAAGTATAGGAGCATGCCTAGTATGACCATCAATACTAACAGTAGGACTCCAGGACAGACTTACCTGCACTCCAGTCCAGGATTTTGTGTGCTACAGCCCATTTTCTGATGAACCTGTTTAAACAGTCCTGCACCTCACTGATATACTGGCTGAGGGATCTCCTGGCTGTTCACTATCCTTATTAATGGAGTCATATGTAGGGTGAATGCAAAGTGTATTAGACTGAGCAGAGTTTTGCAAAATATGTGTGGTACATTTTATATAGCACTGTGATTTCCTGGTATGTCAGTGGCAGATTAATATAGATTAATGTGAGGAACTGCTTACAGACATTTGGCTAATGACTCCATACACTGCAGGGAACACATGCTACTGCACGAATTGTTGTATTCTGCACATTCTAACTTTGTCTGGCCAGTGGTTCCTCCTTCCTCTTATATTTGGGTCTTTGTCCTGCTCTGCTGCAGGTGTAGTTATGGTGTGACTGGGGAAGAAGTTGTAACACCGCACACAGGGTCATAGACTTCACACCTCTGACTGTACCTGTCTTGCAGGTCATCCAGCATTGTGTCCCATACATCTGCTGTGGTCCTGAGATGATTTGTTATTATAAGGCTACATGTTGGCCATAACTCTTAAACTGTTACAGCCAGATATCTGGACAGGGTCATCTACAACAGTAGGACACAGCACCAAACATGGGGACAGGAACTTAATATTGCTCTTACAAATGTAAACACTTGGTTGACTGGTTTCATATTAGCTTGTATTTTCTTATGGGTATGAAGTCTGCATCTCATCTGTCTGTCATTTATGTTTTCACATCAACCTTTATTGATTTGCCAATAGTTTGCAAGAGAAATGCAATGTTATGACAAATAGAACAGATTTATGAGGCATATGTGTGGACATTCTGCAAGACCATGTCATTCGTCAGGTATGGATGATGCCCGCTGACTTATTTATTATTTTATTTTATTTAGCATTTGTTTACTTGGAAAGTCCAACTTGGAACAAGGCCAATTTTCAACGGTTGGCCAGGGAGAAATGATCCAGAGACTTGTCTTTGTGATGTGGGAGGAAACCGGAGAACCCAGAGGAAACCCACATGATCACAGAGAGGGAGGACATACAGACTCCGCACAGAAGGCACCCCCACCAAGAATAAAACCTGAGAACCTCTTGCTGTGAGGTGACAATGCTACTGCTGCACTACTGCACCATTTTGTTGTCAGTACTGACACAGTCACATGACAGCCTTTATATCCTGGCTCTACACTGACGTGTCACAACCTGCTGTTCTACTAGGCAGCATCTAGGTTACTTAGAACTATGTACTGTCCATATTTTTGGCCCCCTGTCCCTCCATTGTCTCTGGCTTTGGATAACCTTCCTGCAGTAGCGAATACTGACACATCTGGACAGTCTGTAGAACTCCTACCATAGGTGCAGCCAGTTTCGAACCATGGACCCTATGAACCACAGAAATGTACTTAGCCCACTAAGCCATGACAGCTACCAGTCAGTGCAGTGTACATCCTGACACTATTAACCACACACATACATAGCAAATTGATCCCAGCATATGGTGGAAATGAAGCATGTTAGCAAGTTGATTGGGACAGCCCTGGGAATCTGTGGTCTGTTGGTATTACATTACAAACACAGATGTTTTCCTAATATTTTTGGGTCCCTTTGTCATAAAATTGTGGTTTTCTGCCAAATTACTGGCAAATCATTAAAGACTGAAGTTAGAAAATAATGGCAGATATTTAAGTTTCAGGCTTCATACCCTTCAGAAAACTCATGTTAATGAAAAACCTGTTATTCTATCCACTTTCTAAGTTTGTAAATGCAATATTTAACAATTGTCCCTCTTTTTGGACCTTTGTCCCACTTTTATTTATGACTTTGTACAGATTTCTTGCTCTAAGAGGTTGAGAGATATGTAGAGGACTCTGACATTGACATCCATGCATCTGTCCTATGATCCTGTTGCTTGTAAGTCCCTCACATAGTGCAATGGGCTTTGCTGGCCTGGGGTCTACTACATATTCTGGGGCAGTCACTACTTGGCAGAGAGTCCCTGTTGTCTCACATAGCTGTCACTTGTAATAGAAGTAGTATAAGAAATTGCCCAAAGATCCTTCTTGGTAAAAACGAACAGCAGAATCTCCAAAAAACTTCGAAGGACCACCAAAATGTACAAATTGTACAAAATAAAATTTATTTTAACAAACAATGGAAACAGGATAAGCACTTTCACGTACACCACTGGTACGCTTCATCAGATCAAATTCATTTTCATTTCAGGCACTCTTATATGGTTGTATCAGTTAGTCTCAATATAATAATTAGTTAAATAATCATCAAATAAATTCATTAACTTGTGAGTAAAAACTTTCTAATATCAATCATTAAAAATGTTAAATCAAAATTTCTCAGTAGCTTAGGCTTGACAAACAGTCATTCAACTTTAAGGAAGTATTATGAAAATATATGTGTATATATATATGTATAGAGTTAAATTATATAAAAATAATATAAAAATAAACATTCATATAAATGTCCAGATAAATGCATTTATTTAATTATTAACATTTCTCTGATAATTAATATATAACTAACTGCTAAAAACAGCAAAAAATATATGCAGTAAAGGAGATATTTATGTTCAAATAAAAGCCATTTATCTATTTTAATTTTCGTCCTTCTAAAACAGGTTTGATACTGATGAAATGGTTTAAACCTGGTTCACAGTGTGCACATAGTTTGAATATCCAGTCCAACTCTATCCTTTCTAAATGATTCATTCTATCTCCACCTTTCTTGTTAATCCTGACTTTCTGCAACACCCTAAATCTAAAGCCACGTCTTGGTGAAGCTGCAACATGTTTTGCTAATGCATTACGCTGATCTTGTTTTTTATATCATATTTATGATTATAAAGTCTGTCTTTGAACTTTCTCGTCATGCCAACATAAAATGCTTTACATAATAGGCAGTCTGCTAGATATATCAGATTTGTGTCATTACAAGTTGCATGGAACCTGGGAATAAATGTAAAATTCAAAGTAGGATGAATAAAATCCTGTTCTCTTGTAATCATGTTACACATATTACATTTGTTACAAGGGAATGTTCCATTCCTCTCTATCTTATGTTTCTCTTTTGATTCATGGATATCATTGTCCATGCAGAGAAGTCTTTTAAGTTTTTACTATTTTTGTAGGTAAAACTTGGTTTTAAACCTACTATATCTCGTATGTCATGATCTACTGTCAAAACATGCCAATTCTTAGATATAATGTTCACAATTTCTTTATCATTTGTACACACACACAAACGCACACACACATGCATGCACACACACACACACACACACACACACACACACACACACACACACACACACACACACACACACACACACACACACACACACACACACACACACACACACACTGAGTTGCCATTGTTGGGATTAGAGCCACTACCTATCTAACTGCCTACACTATAGTGCTACGTACTTATGTGGGCCACAGGGCTTATACATTTAGGGAGCATCTGCCACTGCTGTTTGGGGTGGATGACATCAGTAGCTGCTGACAGGTAGGCCACTGTTGTGGAGGACACTAGTCACATGGCCAAAAAATGGGTGACCATTACACAGACATAGGCCTGTTGGGCATGTGTATTTTGATGTATGTGTAATAGATACAGAAACACACATACACACACACACACACACACACACACACACACACACACACACACACACACACACACACACAGTGGGTGATGTGAGATTACAACCCTTACCTAACTACTATTACACAATGGAGATCGCCATAGTATTTGCGCATGACACTGGTTACTATTGGTGTAGGAGTGGCTACAGCACTACACCACTGTATGTCACTCTTTCTCTGTCTCTCTCACCCTGTCTCTGCCTCTCTATAAATGATACATTTGTATATGTTACCTATATATATCTGTATGTATATTACACTCAACAGATCCAGATATACCTTCTGTGTGCCACATATGGATAGAGGAGGGTAATCATGTCTGATGGGGGTGGGTAGAGACAGTTATGTTGTACATAGCTGTCTGTATGCACAGAGATATATGGACATCACAGTTCTATAGTCAGATGTGGGTTCACACATGGGATGAAATTAGTTAAGTATAGGAGCATGCCTAGTATGACCATCAACACTAACAGCAGGACTCCAGGACAGACTTACCTGCACTCCAGTCCAGGATTTTGTATGCTACAGCCCATTTTCTGATGAACCTGTTTAAACAGTCCTGCACCTCACTGATATACTGGCTGAGGGATCTCCTGGCTGTTCACTATCCTTATTAATGGAGTCATATGTAGGGTGAATGCAAAGTGTATTAGACTGAGCAGAGTTTTGCAAAATATGTGTGGTACATTTTATATAGCACTGTGATTTCCTGGTATGTCAGTGGCAGATTAATATAGATTAATGTGAGGAACTGCTTACAGACATTTGGCAATGACTCCATACACTGCAGGGAACACATGCTACTGCACGAATTGTTGTATTCTGCACATTCTAACTTTGTCTGGCCAGTGGTTCCTCCTTCCTCTTATATTTGGGTCTTTGTCCTGCTCTGCTGCAGGTGTAGTTATGGTGTGACTGGGGAAGAAGTTGTAACACCGCACACAGGGACATAGACTTCACACCTCTGACTGTACCTGTCTTGCAGGTCATCCAGCATTGTGTCCCATACATCTGCTGTGGTCCTGAGATGATTTGTTATTATAAGGCTACATGTTGGCCATAACTCTTAAACTGTTACAGCCAGATATCTGGACAGGGTCATCTGCAACAGTAGGACACAGCACCAAACATGGGGACAGGAACTTAATATTGCTCTTACAAATGTAAACACTTGGTTGACTGGTTTCATATTAGCTTGTATTTTCTTATGGGTATGAAGTCTGCATCTCATCTGTCTGTCATTTATGTTTTCACATCAACCTTTATTGATTTGCCAATAGTTTGCAAGAGAAATGCAATGTTATGACAAATAGAACAGATTTATGAGGCATATGTGTGGACATTCTGCAAGACCATGTCATTCGTCAGGTATGGATGATGCCCGCTGACTTATTTATTATTTTATTTTATTTAGCATTTGTTTACTTGGAAAGTCCAACTTGGAACAAGGCCAATTTTCAACGGTTGGCCAGGGAGAAATGATCCAGAGACTTGTCTTTGTGATGTGGGAGGAAACCGGAGAACCCAGAGGAAACCCACATGATCACAGAGAGGGAGGACATACAGACTCCGCACAGAAGGCACCCCCACCAAGAATAAAACCTGAGAACCTCTTGCTGTGAGGTGACAATGCTACTGCTGCACTACTGCACCATTTTGTTGTCAGTACTGACACAGTCACATGACAGCCTTTATATCCTGGCTCTACACTGACGTGTCACAACCTGCTGTTCTACTAGGCAGCATCTAGGTTACTTAGAACTGTGTACTGTCCATATTTTTGGCCCCCTGTCCCTCCATTGTCTCTGGCTTTGGATAACCTTCCTGCAGTAGCAAATACTGACACATCTGGACAGTCTGTAGAACTCCTACCATAGGTGCAGCCAGTTTCGAACCATGGACCCTATGAACCACAGAAATGTACTTAGCCCACTAAGCCATGACAGCTACCAGTCAGTGCAGTGTACATCCTGACACTATTAACCACACACATACATAGCAAATTGATCCCAGCATATGGTGGAAATGAAGCATGTTAGCAAGTTGATTGGGACAGCCCTGGGAATCTGTGGTCTGTTGGTATTACATTACAAACACAGATGTTTTCCTAATATTTTTGAGTCCCTTTGTCATAAAATTGTGGTTTTCTGCCAAATTACTGGCAAATCATTAAAGACTGAAGTTAGAAAATAATGGCAGATATTTAAGTTTCAGGCTTCATACCCTTCAGAAAACTCATGTTAATGAAAAACCTGTTATTCTATCCACTTTCTAAGTTTGTAAATGCAATATTTAACAATTGTCCCTCTTTTTGGACCTTTGTCCCACTTTTATTTATGACTTTGTACAGATTTCTTGCTCTAAGAGGTTGAGAGATATGTAGAGGACTCTGACATTGACATCCATGCATCTGTCCTATGATCCTGTTGCTTGTAAGTCCCTCACATAGTGCAATGGGCTTTGCTGGCCTGGGGTCTACTACATATTCTGGGGCAGTCACTACTTGGCAGAGAGTCCCTGTTGTCTCACATAGCTGTCACTTGTAATAGAAGTAGTATAAGAAATTGCCCAAAGATCCTTCTATTAAAAACGAACAGCAGAATCTCCAAAAAACTTCGAAGGACCACCAAAATGTACAAATTGTACAAAATAAAATTTATTTTAACAAACAATGGAAACAGGATAAGCGCTTTCACGTACACCACTGGTACGCTTCATCAGATCAAATTCATTTTCATTTCAGGCACTCTTATATAGTTGTATCAGTTAGTCTCAGTATAATAATTAGTTAAATAATCATCAAATAAATTCATTAACTTGTGAGTAAAAACTTTCTAATATCAATCATTAAAAATGTTAAATCAAAATTTCTCAGTAGCTTAGGCTTGACAAACAGTCATTCAACTTTAAGGAAGTATTATGAAAATATATGTGTATATATATGTATAGAGTTAAATTATATAAAAATAATATAAAAATAAACATTCATATAAATGTCCAGATAAATGCATTTATTTAATTATTAACATTTCTCTGATAATTAATATATAACTAACTGCTAAAAACAGCAAAAAATATATGCAGTAAAGGAGATATTTATGTTCAAATAAAAGCCATTTATCTATTTTAATTTTCGTCCTTCTAAAACAGGTTTGATACTGATGAAATGGTTTAAACCTGGTTCACAGTGTGCACATAGTTTGAATATCCAGTCCAACTCTATCCTTTCTAAATGATTCATTCTATCTCCACCTTTCTTGTTAATCCTGACTTTCTGCAACACCCTAAATCTAAAGCCACGTCTTGGTGAAGCTGCAACATGTTTTGCTAATGCATTACGCTGATCTTGTTTTTTTATATCGTATTTATGATTATAAAGTCTGTCTCTAAACTTTTTCGTCGTCATGCCAACATAAAATGCTTTACATAATAGGCAGTCTGCTAGATATATCAGATTTGTGTCATTACAAGTTGCATGGAACCTGGGAATAAATGTAAAATTCAAAGTAGGATGAATAAAATCCTGTTCTCTTGTAATCATGTTACACATATTACATTTGTTACAAGGGAATGTTCCATTCCTCTCTATCTTATGTTTCTCTTTTGATTCATGGATATCATTGTCCATGCAGAGAAGTCTTTTTAAGTTTTTACTATTTTTGTAGGTAAAACTTGGTTTTAAACCTACTATATCTCGTATGTCATGATCTACTGTCAAAACATGCCAATTCTTAGATATAATGTTCACAATTTCTTTATCATTTGTACACACACACAAACGCACACACACATGCACGCACACACACACACACACTCACACACACACACACACACACACACACACACACACACACACACACACACACACACACACACTGAGTTGCCATTGTTGGGATTAGAGCCACTACCTATCTAACTGCCTACACTATAGTGCTACGTACTTATGTGGGCCACAGGGCTTATACATTTAGGGAGCATCTGCCACTGCTGTTTGGGGTGGATGACATCAGTAGCTGCTGACAGGTAGGCCACTGTTGTGGAGGACACTAGTCACATGGCCAAAAAATGGGTGACCATTACACAGACATAGGCCTGTTGGGCATGTGTATTTTGATGTATGTGTAATAGATACAGAAACACACACACACACACACACACACACACACACACACACACACACACACACACACACACACACACACACACACACAGTGGGTGATGTGAGATTACAACCCTTACCTAACTACTATTACACAATGGAGATCGCCATAGTATTTGCGCATGACACTGGTTACTATTGGTGTAGGAGCGGCTGCAGCACTACACCACTGTATGTCACTCTTTCTCTGTCTCTCTCACCCTGTCCTGCACTATTTTGTTGTCAGTACTGACACAGTTACGTGACAGCCTTTATATCCTGGCTCTACACTGACGTGTCACAACCTGCTGTTCTACTAGGCAGCATCTAGGTTACTTAGAACTGTGTACTGTCCATATTTTTGGCCCCCTGTCCCTCCATTGTCTCTGGCTTTGGATAACCTTCCTGCAGTAGCGAATACTGACACATCTGGACAGTCTGTAGAACTCCTACCATAGGTGCAGCCAGTTTCGAACCATGGACCCTATGAACCACAAAAATATACTTAGCCCACTAAGCCATGACAGCCACCAGTCAGTGCAGTGTACATCCTGACACTATTAACCACACACATACATAGCAAATTGATCCCTGCATATGGTGGAAATGAAGCATGTTAGCAAGTTGATTGGGACAGCCCTGGGAATCTGTGGTCTGTTGGTATTACATTACAAACACAGATGTTTTCCTCATATTTTTGGATCCCTTTGTCATAAAATTGTGGTTTTCTGCCAAATTACTGGCAAATTATTAAAGACTGAAATTAGAAAATAATGGCAGATATTTAAGTTTCAGGCTTCATACCCTTCGGAAAACTCATGTTAATGCAAAACCTGTTATTCTATCCACTTTCTAAGTTTGTAAATGCAATATTTAACAATTGTCCCTCTTTTTGGACCTTTGTCCCACTTTTATTTATGACTTTGCACAGATTTCTTGCTCTAAGAGGTTGAGAGATATGTAGAGGACTCTGACATTGACATCCATGCATCTGTCCTATGATCCTGTTGCTTGTAATTCCCTCACATAGTGCAATGGGTTTTGCTGGCCTGGGGTCTACTACATATTCTGGGGCAGTCACTACTTGGCAGAGAGTCCTTGTTGTCTCACATAGCTGTCACTTGTCTGCTGTTATCCCAGTAGCCCACTTCATTCCCTTGAATACATGCAGCAATACCATACATATGCTACCACAGTCTACTACCCCATTAATTTGTTGTTAAGAAGAGTGACTTACCTTGTGCCTGCAGCAGTTGAGAGGACAGTACTTCAGGGGTGACTCTGTTGGATACACACAGTATACACCCTATACATGGTAAGGTACAGTTAGTGTGGTGTGGCTAGCATTCTTTCTACTATGTATGTGAGTTTGGGGTGAGGTGTCAGACCCTGGATCCCTAGGTTGTCAGTCCATGTGCTATGCATTGCCTCTTTGCCAAGGCCAGGGTGTACCGGGCATGCTTACATCTGCCTACAGGGACAGGTTCAGGGGGTTCCTCATTTGAGTCTCCCTGTGCCTGTGGGGACATTGGCACTGGTAGGGGGCTGTGTGTCCCTTCCCTGTGATATTCCTGCCAGAACTGTTTCTGCAGGATTATATTGTGTAGCATGGCACATACTATGAACATGTGTGCACATCTAGCTGGAGAGTACTGCAGGGCTCCACCTGATATATCAAGGCACGGGAACCGTGACTTGAGCAGCCCAAACACATGCTCTATTATGTTTCTAGTTTTTGCAGGTGCCTCATTATGGCATTCTTCAGTTGGTGTGTGTGCATTTCTGATGGGTGTCATCATCCACGGTTCCAGTGCATAGCCAGCATCCCCCAGTAGATGGCCGTATGGGATTTCCCCCCTGGCAAATGTCTGGTACAGGTCCAATGCATGGCAGATGTGGGAGTTGTGATAATTGCCAGGGCTACTAGCACACACATTCATGATAATGCCCTGGGCATTGCACATGACCTGGCAGTTGATTCAGTGATACCCCTTGTGGTTGGCGTAGACTCTACCCTCCTCACTGGATGTGCTTTGATGCACACATGAGTGCAGTCTATGGCACCCAGCCCCTCTGAGTAATGTGCTACATGGTGGAAGAGACACATATTGCTGGTCCTCTCCTCAGGGGTGCAGGGTAAATAAATGTGCTCACTGGCAGGTGTTAGCATGACATCCAGGAACTGGTGCAGCATCCTGGATATGAATGCCTGTAAGCCACCCACCATGTCCCCAGTGAGTCTTTGGAAAGTACCTGTAGCTAGTATTCATAAGGCTACACATACCTTTGTTTCTACTGGGATGGGTTCCCCTCTGTGTTAGCTCTGGGTCTGAGGTGAGGGCAGCAGAGCTCAGTGAGTTCCTATAATATGTCCCTGTCCGCCCTGTAGCACTCTACTATCTCCAGCTCATGTAGCCCCTGAAAGGGTACACTGGGCCTGAACACTCTTCTCCTTCTCAGTCTGGGCGTATTGGCAGCATCAATCAGCATCATCACTGACCTCACCCTCTAACACAAACAGATGTAGCAGAGCAGCAGCAGCCCCTGTCAGTAAAAGTTTCCAAGTGTGTACTCCGATGGTGCAGAGTATGTGGGAATAAACAGATTGAAGGGTGTGTGCATACTTTATACAGGTGTGCTCCAGATTTAGCCTGTGTGATTGGCTGACTATGATACATTCCACCTGCCAGGTATATCATTGAAGGGTTTGAATGGGCCAGCGTCAGTGGAAAAGAGCTTATCAGTCATTTATAGTTAATTGGGTTTCCCAGGCTATTTCCTTTTATCTATTTTTTTTTTAATTTCTTTCTTACGGCACACCACCCAAACTCACAGCGCTACTGTAAACATTGCTCAGCAGTTTGGATCCTCCCCTGTACACGGGCACACTTAGCTTTTCTTTACCCAGCTAAAACACATGCCGCAGAGTTAAGAGTAGCTGAGCAGCCTTAGACACGCCCCCCTGCTTAGCTGTGCTTAGCTGAGCGCAAACAGGTTCTGCTAAGCTCCAATCCACTTAAACATATCATGACACACCCCCTATTGATGTTAGCTATCTGTTATGCCTACACCAACACAATTCTAGCCCTACCACGATTAGTACCTATGAACACAGTGGCCCTTTTTGCTGTTCAGTAACCCTGCCTCATTTACATACACCTAATTGCGTATAGCCTGGATACTGCACTATACCAGAGCCTACCTCTTAGCAACCACTGTAACCTGCCATTTTATGACTCTGCATGCTGGGTACTATAATGCAATAGTTTTGCATATGTATAACTTTCATATCTTACATTTTTTTTTTTTTTTTTGCAAAACGGCATGTTTCTGTGTAGCTGTGCTCTGCTTAAAAGTAAAATATGTATTAAAAATATTTTTTTATAATTTGCATTACTTTTTTAACTCACTGGCATTAGTTTTGGCCGTTTGCATGCCTACTGCACACTATACAGCCTTTTTTTGGTCTTTTACAGCCCCTGTTTAAAATTTATACTCTGGTACATGGTTTGTAACTGCGTACATTTCTCATACTGCCATGGCACTTACACGGGTGCCTTTCTGCTAGCTGAATCACAAATTCACCTAATTTGCATGTTTTTTACCAGTTTATGAGGTGATTTTCATTCCATGGACACCTCCGTGTTCGCAACGTGTCTGCACACTCGTTCACGCCCACAGACCTCTTTCCTGGATCGCTCAGCGGCCATTGGGCCACAACACTATTCCTACACAGAGAATTGCTCCATATAGGCTTTATTGAATTACCCCTTTGGTGTAGCACTGCACCACTACACACACCTGTGAGCTATACTCACCATTGCACAATTCATAAATATGGCATATATCTTAGTTAAATACTTTGTTTATGGATCAAGGTAATAAAAGGAAGGCATGCTAAATGCAGTGCGCATAGTTTATTTATGCAACTACACAGAACATTTATGAATCTGGAAGTTTTTCCTTTCAAAGAAAGTGGAATTCACAACATGAAATAATCTTAACTACCTTTTCTATAGTTACACTTCTGTATAGGCTTGCAAAAAATGTAACATTCAGAAAACTGTACCTTGTCATATTAAATTAAAACTAAAATCACATAGACATGTATTAACATTCTAGAACTGCTAGAAAATTCAAACAGGGTAATGCCTTTAAATTAGGAAAATGATGAATATTAATGGAAACTTGTGCTTTTTATTTCTACATTCAGGTGAATGATCTCTCTAATACGCACAGCTGTAGATCATGCATTGACTGTCTCAGACAAATGTAGGTTATGCTATAACCTTGTCTGAAAGCCATGCTGAATTATGTTGAGATAATTCTGTTTGCCTTTTGCATGGTGAGACTATAAAGGAGGTATATGCATTGTATACCAGTATTATGCATGGGTTGAATACACTTAATGCTTTTTAATCAGATTAAATAGACTGCAAATCTAGGCTATGCGTACACTATACAAAACAATATTATGAAAAGTTTATTTAGTATTGAATCTTGTATCTGATGAAATGATTTGTTCCCAGACATTCTGTATCACTATATACAAAAGAAAGACTGTCACTTACTGAACATTTGCATTTCTACCCAATGGCTAAAGGAGGTTTTAAGTACAGAAAATCAGGACAGCAGAAAAAAAGATGCAATAAAGGTCAGATAAGTGAAGGATAAAAGAGTTACTAATCACTGAATACTCATGAGAGACTACTGAAAGGGAAGGGTGGTAGTTTGTAGAAACCTAAGAGACATGTTACTGGGCTCCAAGTCAACATAAAGCAGCTTTGAAATGTGAATGTTGTAATAAAGACAAACCATATGATTACAATAAAGTGAAAGCTGGAAATTAGGGTAGTTCAGCAGCTGTGCCACTATGTTTAAGTAGCTGCACAGAAAATTAGCAAAGACGTCAGCAATGTACTAAGCCCATCTCATTCACAGTAAATATATATCTTCAAAGCTAGTAAACGTTGTTTATGATGTCATCAATACCATTGACAAATGATATTGCACTTTATTAAGCTATTTTCATCTTTGTTTATGTTGAGGAAATTGCTTTAAATTCCCTGATCCCAGACAGAAAAAAAGTCATGCTGAAAACAAAAAAGTAGAGTTGAACTGTGATGAATAAACATAGCAGATGCAAAGCTGATTCACTAGTTTAGCATTGAATTAGACTTACTTTATTAATGCTTACTCTGTCAATTCATATGTCTCTGAATTTGTTATTAGTTTTTTTTTGTTTCACACTATTTAGTGATAATGGTGTTAACTACATTAAAGAATGAGGCATTGATGTTTGTGTGTGTGTGTGTGTGTGTGTGTGTGTGTGTGTGTGTGTGTGTGTGTGTGTGTGTTTGTATACATGTAAGAAGGGGGGGATAGAAGCTTTTCTCTTAAAACACTTTTGGGGGAATTTATAAAGGTGACTTCAAGGTGTACATGATGTGTACATCTGCAGTAACCATTCTGAATTCAAAGAAAGCCCTAATGGTGTGCTTTAGCATGAAGACGAGCAGCATCTTGGTGTATGCTAATGAGGCGGTTTGAGGGGAATGGCATATTGTAATTAACCAAGTGTCCTCCCCCCCCTGGAACCACCTCCCGCAAGGCATCAACATGCTGAGCGATTCTTGAAATTGCTCGGCTGTCCAGATTAGTACAGTCACTCCTACCATGTCACTATATACAACATGGCCAAAAGGCCCTGTTTGTCCACTGCAGTAGAGATAAGTGCAGGTGAATTTAGTGTTAAGGGAGGGTTAGGAGGTGTGTGCATGAGTACATGCAAGGGATGTGTGACTGTGTGTCTGTCTTTTTTTAGTTAAAGAGGACTTAGTATGGGGGGGTCTGGCAAGTGTCCACATGTTGGTGTCAATGGATGAATGGATGAGAGTGTGATTACAATTAGGAGTGTGGGGTCTTTGTGTGTGTGTGTGTGTGTGTGTGTGTGTGTGTGTGTGTGTGTGTGTGTGTGTGTGTGTGTGTGTGTGTGTGTGTGTGCTTGATGTGCACGTGTGTATGGCTGTGGTGGCTGTCATACCTCCAAACACTCCTAGACCATGATGCATAAATATACAACACTGGAATGGGGAGACCACTGGCCTTCAGGGATTATTGCATTATGCGGATGGGGGAACACTAGCCACTAGAGAGTACACAAGACTTGTGCCATAAAGGTAATTAAACAGTACAGGAATCAGGCTTAAGAGTGGAGAAGCCACTCTCCCCAGGGATTGCTCCAAACTCATGAACGATAATGGCACTCAACAGTGTGTGGACTGGGGGGGTTGGGAGTGCCACTAGAAATAAAGCATTACTATAAGCTCATGTACCATAATGGCACTCAGCCATGTGAGGACTGGGGGGCGGCAGGCAGGCATGCCACTAGACATAAAACATTAATTTAAACTCATGTGCCATAATGGTACTTAACACTATGCAGATTGGGGGGATGTACCACTGGACACCAAGGAGACTACTCTAACCTAGTGTGCATAATGGCCATAAAACCAGTATAGGAATTGGGGATGGGGAAACACTAGACACTAGGGATTAAATGATATGTTGAGGGACTGCAACCTTCCCTGATGGCCTAGAGCCAGAAAAGAAGACTTCAGAAATGCTTGTCAGTGCAGGAATAGAATCAGAAACTGTGTTATGTGTGTTTGAATTTGCACTTTGTATATGGGAGAGTGACTAGGAGGAGGGGGGTGGCTGTGCTAACATAGTACTGCTACCACAGTTAACTATCATGAATGTGTTGATTTGAATGTTACACTAGCTAACTGCAGTTCATCAACATTCAAATGAGATGATAATGAGGTCTTTCTTCATTGCAGCTCACACGCCTATGAATCACAAACTACCTCACTGGTTTAACAGGCCTATTTTACCTCAGCCCTTAACGTGGCACAGTAGGGCTTTCATGAATCCCCAGGTTTGTTTTTGGTTGTGGGTGTTTCTGTTTTACTGCTGTCCTGACAAAAGTACAGTTATGCAAATTCTTACCGTAATGATAGATGTCCTTGCTTTCACTGCTGCAGTATTCGTAACATTTGGAATTTCCTGCTGTGGAAGGCCATCATACAGCCAGTATACCAAAAACTTCCTGTTTCATTTAAAGGCATGCCTAAATGTCACTCAAAGGATCTTTGTGTACTGCAGGGCATAAAGGTGACATACCATAAACAGAACTGATTGCCCAGTAGGAACACCATTCCAAGGACCCCAAGAGGTATCCTGTACATCCAGGAAGGAAAAGACTAGGTGAAGGAGGGAGAATGCAAATACTGCAGCAGTGAAGGCAAGGACCTCTACCATTATGGTAAGATTTTACTCTACTGTACAATGCTCTTACATTTACTGCTGCAGTACTCATAACATCTGGGAGAGTTCCAAAGCTCAAGAAGAAACTTGGGAGGGGGGAGGAAAAGAAGAAGAAGAGTCCCCAAAAAAGCCATAGAGAGCGGCACTAGCAAAACCAGCCCTAGCTCTAGAGATACCATCCAACTTGCAGTGTTTAGTAAAGGTATGCACAGATGACCAGATAGCTGCTTCAAGAACAGAATTAGTATATAAACCCTTCAAAAAAGCAGCAGAAGAAGCCACTGCTCTAGTACAATCAGCCTTGACTGAAAAAGGAAGGCTCTTGCCCTGAAAGGTGTAACAAAAGGAAATAACCTTAGAAATCCAAGAAATAGTTTGCTTGGATACAGCTAGACACAACAATCTAGGATGAAAAGAAACAAACAACTGATTAGATTTACAAAGTCTGATCCAAATAAATTCTGAGTTGCTTATGCACATCCAAAGTATACAGCACCCTCTCACTCTCAGAGTGCGAACAAGGGAAAAAAGTAGGCAGATAAATAGACTGATTAAGGGAAAGTTCATTAACCACCTTAAGCATAAAGGAGGGATTAGTACATAAGGACACCCTGTGCTCATGAAAAATAAAAAAGGAAGACAAGTCATAAAGGCCTGCAACTCAGACACTCATCTGGCAGAAATAATAGCTAACAGTAGAACAGTCTTCCAAGAACAATGTTACAAGGAAGCCAAAACAACAGGTTCAAAAGGAGCCTGAGTCAGCTTCTCCAAAACAAAATTAAGATCCCAGGCAAGTGGGACAGGCTTCCTGGAAGGTCTAGTATTAGGGACACCTTTGAGAAATTGTTTAACCTCGCATCTAGAAGGTTAAGAAGGACATAAAGGAAGACAAGCAGAAACTGCTGATAAGTGGGCCTTAATAGAAGAATAGGCTATAGCAGCATTGAGCAACTCACACAAATGAGAGAGAACCAAAGGAACATCCACAGTTAAGTAAGTTCAGATTACGAGGCAAACATGAAATAGAAAACCTCTTCCATTTGGATAAGTAGGATTTCCTAGTTGTAGGATTCCTGGTCTCCTGCAGGACTCGCAGCATGTCTTCAGAAATCAGGTGTGTATGAGGGATCAAAACCCTATCATGCACAATGTCAGTTGAAGTGTGAACAGGTGTGGATGGATGAGAGATCCCTTGTCTTGTGTGATTAGATTCACCCTGTGAGATAACTTGTGATGATTGCCCCTGACTAGATGCAGAAGTAGAGTGAACCAGTGCTGTCTCAGCCAAAAGGGAGTCACCAACAAGATTTTGAGAGCATCCTGTTGAATCTTGAACAGGACCTTCAGAATGAGGGGAAGGGGATGGAATGCATAAAGAAACATCCCCTTCCAAGAGAATGAGAGGGTGTCCAACTTCCATGCCAGTGTACCTGGGATTCAGGCACAAAACAGAGGAAGTTGTCTGTTCAGCGGGGAGGAAAAAAGATCCACTTGAGGAGTACCCCACTGGTGAATTATGTCCAGAAACACATCCCTGTGAAGCATCCATTTGTGGGACTGAGTTAAGGATCTGGTCAGATTGTCTGCCATAATGTTCTGATTGGAAGGGATATGAACCACCTAAAGAGTCACTTGATACTTGACAACAAGATTCCATACCAGAAGTGCCAACTGGCAAAGAAGGTAGGATCCCATTCCTCCCTATTTGTTAATATACCACATCACTGATGGTATTCTCTGTAAAGTCCTTGACAGGCCCTGTAAAAAAGAGGATGAAAGGCCTGGAGGGCCAGCAGAAGAGCTCTTGTCTTTTTGATGTTGATGTGCTCCTTTTGCTGGCAAGGCGACCACACCCCTACACTTTTAGAGAGCAAAAAGTCACCACCAACCCATATCCGAAGTGTCTGTGAACAATTCCTGAGATGGAAGAGGAGGAAGAGGGGGATGAAAAGGGATCCCTGGGATCAGAGACAGCTGCTGAATCCACCAGTGAAGTTCCTGTCTGAGACTAGGAAGAAGAGGGACTACAAAATCTAGAGGATGTGCATGTTGAAGCCACACTGACTTCAGAAACCACTTAACATTTCTCATGTGAAGTTTGGCCAGAGGGAGCATCAAAACGGTGGTTGCCATGAAACACAGAGCTCTCAGAAATTCCATGGTGGTAATTGAAGCCAGAGGAAGAAGAACATGAAAGAAAGAAATGAGAGTTAAGGCCTTTGGAGGGGGAAGGGATGCTATCATAGGCACCAACTGAATCCTGCAACCCAGAAAAACATGATCCTGAGAAGGAGACAGAGAAGACTTTGTGAAATTTATTGTGAACCATAGGCTCTGAAGAAGGGACATGGCAAAATGAAGATTTTCCAAAAGAGTCTCTGGAGAGGATGCCTGAATCAATGAATCATTTTGGATCCCTTGAAGTCTGCAAAAAGCAATCACAGGAGCAAGGCATTTGGTGAACACCCTTGGGGAGTAGAAAGGCCAATGGGCAAAGCAGAGAACTAAAAATGCCAGGAAGAAACAGAGAAAAGTAAAAATTCCTGAAAAGAAGATGGATTGGAATATGGAGATAAGCACCCTTCAGATCCAGAGACACCATATAGGCCTGAGGGAGCAGTAGAAGAAACAGAATCTGAAAAGACAACAACCAAAAGGAAGGCACTTTTAAAAAAATTTTTTAGATGAGAGAGGTCTTGAATAGGTCTCCAAGCACCCTCTTTTCTCGATACTAGAAACAGCCTGGAGTAAAACCCTTTATTTATTTGGGACAGAGGCACCTCTTAAATATTATCCTGATTCAAGAGAGTTTAAAGAACTTCTGGGGAAAAAAGGGAAGCTGTTCCTAAGGAGGTTGAGGAATGCCCATAAAAGAAGGGTGGGGTTTCCGCACCATGAAGTACCCCTGATGAATGATCAGTAGGACCCAAAAATCTTGAGTGATCTGAAGCTAAGCAGGAAGAGAAAAAGAAAGACAAAGAGAAAGAAGAATGTGGCTGGGAGGAGATGGATAGTCATAAAGCACCTGGCTTGTCTGGAAAGGAAGACTTTGGAAACCCTGAAAACTAAGTAGCTTTAGCAGTAGGAGCCCATTTACCACTCTTCTTACCTTTAGTAGAAGGGCGGGAATGTATACAAACAAAGGCAGGCTTAGTAGGATAGTTCCTCTAATTTAGGCACAGGAGGAACAAAAACATGTTTAAGCACTTGTAAAGCCTTACTCTTATCCTGAAGGGACTTAAACAAACCAGTAATAACTTCCCCAAACAAAAGTTTAGAATCCAGGGGAGCATCCATCAACTTAGCTTTAATATCATCAGGTAGAGGCTGGAGCCTAAGCCAAGAATCTCTCTTCATAACTGAACCAAAAACAGCTGCCCTAGAAGAAACATCAGCCAAATCATAACTGCATTTAATAGAATGATGAATTACTTGAGAGGAAGCCCCTAGCAAGGAAAGAACAGAAGATTTACCCTCAGACTGAGGAAAATCAGAAAAAAGTTGACAGGCCAGAGAAAGAAGAGCCAACACATACCTAAACATATGGGTCTGATAATTAATAGCCCTAAAACCTAGGGTAGCAGAAGTGTAAACCTTCTTACCCAGCTATTCCATAGTTCTGCTATCTTTATCAGAAGGCAAGAACTTGGGCAAAGGAAGCATATAAGATGGCTTAAAAGAGGCTACAGAGACCACAGAAGTGTCAGCAGCAGGACATTTATACAAAAAGAAACAATGCTCAGGCTTCTTGGGAGCAGGGGGTAAAGAATCAGGAGCATGAAAACATTGGAAAAAACATTCAGCAAAGCAGCCAAAACAAGAGGAATAGCCACAGGTTTTGGAGACTCCAATTGTAGTAACTCATAGAACCTCTTATGGAAGTCAAGGACCTGGGCACAATCCTACTTAAAAAAAATCAGCATCCTAGAAAGTGTATCCCCAAAGGAAATTTCCTCAAAAGGAGCATCAGGACTAATAGATTCCTCCTCCTCTGACCCATAGTCCAAAGAAGTAGGAATTTGTGTAGAATAAGTTAGAGATTCATCATCAGAATCCAACTCAGTCTCAGAAGGATTGTGTTCTCTAGGACCTTTAAGGGGAGTAGACGACCAAGGAGGAGCAGGAACTGAAACCCCTTGAGGAGGCTTTAAAGACATTAAAGCAGAAAATAGCCCCTCAGTGAAAGTCTGCCATTCACTTTGAGGATCCATTGGAGCAGAAGAAACATGTTTAAGTTTAGGACAACAGTAGGGAACAGCAATAGGAACTTCTTCCCCAACTAAAATCTGAGGAACTCCTCTAAGCCCCTTAGAAAAAAGTCAACCTTGGTTTCCCTGAACATCCGAGATGGACACCTTCAAAGCCTCATCACAAATGCTGCCAGTCAGAACCTCCAAAACGGACACAGTAGAGGAATCCAACAATGCAGCCTGGCAATCTTCCAGGTTTGTAATAACCTCAGGAGAAACACCTGACAGAGACTGGACAGTGAAAGATTCTGGTCGCACCTTTTTCACCTTCTTTTTCCTTAATGTGTGACCCTCAGGTGGGAGATTCCATCTATTGTATTTTTGGCAAGAATCTTAAGATGCTTGTTCTCAAGAGTCAAGGAAAGGAAAGAAAGTCCACTGTGAAGGGTTTTCAGAATGAGCTCCTGGCAAATAGAACAAAACATATGGTCATAAAATGCTCCTAGACAAAAAAGACACTTATCTTGGCGGTCTTTATGGGGAATCTGTCTCCACGCTGGCAGTTACCTTTCCTGGATGACATTAACCCCAAGGAGCACAAAAAGAAACAAGAAAAAACAAAAAACCCAACGGGGCACTTGCCTGCACAGCAAACAAGTGTTGGTAATCACTGGAGAATGAAAATACATTCAGCTTGGCAAGTGGATGCAAGTAAACAGATCAATGGTAAAAAAACACATTCAGACTGGCGGCAAAGAAGTTCTGTTTATGGTAAGCCTGAACATCACCTTTTTGCCCTACAGTACACAAGGAGCATTTGAATGATGTTCAGGTGTAGCTTTAAATGCAACAGGAAGTCTTTGATATACTAGCCGGACTAAGGGCTTCCATGACAAGGAATCCCAAATGTTACAAATTCTGCAGCAGTGAATGGAAAGACATCTTCTTATACCACAGTGACAATCAACCTTAGTGTTTTCAATATTTTCAAAAATATACCAGCAGACACAACCTTAGTAATCTGTAGTTCATTTAGAATTCACCTGAAGTGCTGAGGAAAACTATAAGCAGATAAAATGACACTGAAATTATCAGAAATTGTTTAATTAGCTGCCATTAGAAACAAAGGGTGTCATACAAAAAGCACTTGCTCTTTATCGGTTGTTCTTATTTTTGTGTGTTCCTGATTTCTGCAGAGAAGTGGTGTAGATTAAATTAGGATTCAAACTTTTAATATTATTCTTATACATGGATGCATGATATGAGAAGCACTCCCCTGCATCAAACACTGAATTAAAAAAGGATTTGAAATGCTTTCTACTACACATTGTCAAACAGACAAACACCAAATCCCTGAGTATTAAAGTAGACAAAACTTAATCCTTGAAACTCACAATGCACAAAAAAACTAAGCTTTATTTATTTATTTGCAGAACAAGGCGCACCCTTGCAGTCCCCAATGTGAAGGTGCAACCTCCCACATCCCCCTAAAGCTCTGTGTACCAAATCCAGAATTGCAACTTGAAGAAGACTGATGTCACCCAAAAAAGGCATTACTTTTAGTTTACACTTAGAAATGTCCCAGATAGTGATTTTTAATGGGAAACAACATTTCTCATTTGATCCACATAACTTTGTGTCTTGGTTAATTAATGTATGATGAATCACACTGCAGGGTAACCCTTTCTTGGAATTCCTGTTCACAAGAATCCAAAAACTAATTTCCAAATCAGGATAACACAAAGTTATAAGAAAGTAACTCAGCCAAGAGAATTGCCTTACATATACAAATATATAACAAAGTTGTCTTAATGCAAAATTAATTTAAAGTCATGAGCATTGTAGAAAAAGCAAGGAAAAAAATGGTCATGGAGCTATGAGTGTCTGATGTTGGAAGTGTTAAAGGTTCAGAAGCATATATTTGAAATGACTGTATGGTGTAAAAGGCAAAATAATATTAAGCATAATGTAGAGCATATGACATTTGGAAGCAAAACCTAAAATCACATTGACATTCTGGCAATCTCCTTTGCCTCTGATAAGAAAGCTACAGTAGTTAAAAGTAGCATAGTTCATGGTTTCAGCCCACAAGTAACAATACTCTGATCAAAGAAATGTTAATATCTTTTATCCAAAGTACTATCAGATTACTTTAAAAAGGAAAGTAGAGTTATGAAATTATTTATTATGAGGTCAGCATCAGGA
Organism: Protopterus annectens; assembly: GCF_019279795.1. NCBI lineage: Eukaryota > Metazoa > Chordata > Ceratodontiformes > Protopteridae > Protopterus > Protopterus annectens. The sequence continues at coordinate 1,367,983,221 of NC_056733.1, forward strand.
TATAACATTATTATCTGCATCTTCCAAAACCAGTTTTAGTTAGGCAAACCTCACAGTAGGAATCACAAAAACATGGTAAATCAGCAGTTTGAAAATAATAGACTTTACTTGTTCCCTTTCATTTCTTTATGGAACATGCACTAGATGATGTATTCAGCATCCCCCAAAATGCTGCTGACAAGCTTCAGTTTATAACCCTGTGTTTGATTAACCATTTTTTAATTTCTATGCTGGGAAAATTCAAGGAGTCATGTAGCCAACCAGTGCTCCTTGGTTGTCCCAGCAAGAAGCAATTGTGATGAGTAGGTCTACCTAGTTATACAAATAATGATAATAATAATAATAATAATAATAATAATAATAATAATAATAATAATAATAATACTTGTGATGATGTACCACTGGACCAGTAATTAAGTAGCCTGAATTCTCACCACTGGCAATGATGGGGGATGTACACTGGGAGAAATACAAAGTACATACAGTATTTTCAGATGCAGTTCTCTGTGTCAAGTGCAATTTACCTTAAGAGCACACAAGTGCAATTTACCTTAAGACCACACAGAGACAACAGTCAGTCCAGGACTGGTCTCTCCCTCTTTCACCAGATCCCCAATAAAACTCCCCACTGGCACAGCTATGGAGTTAGGATCTCAGCTGAGTGGCCAAGCCAAGACCTGAAGCACCTTCTCTGCCCAAAGTGCTTCATGTCCCTGCCCAAGTAGCTGACACATGCAGTCTTTGAGGTTTGACTTATACACACACACACACACACACACACACACACACACACACACACACACACACACACACACACACACACACACACACACATACACACACTCACACACACACACACATCTGGGAAAGGCTGGCAAAGGTTTACTAACTATGGCCACTTTCGCCCAGGCTCTAAGGTAGTTATCACTACCACCAGCCAATTTCTTATCAGCTACTTTAAGGTCGTTAATATAGGGTGACCAATCTTACTGTCTAATATTAATATTAATACAAATGGTAGTTTGAACAAGAGCAAAGCTATTAGGAGTGGCCCACAGTGTCACCGAATAAATATGCAAGTACTCTCAAAACTTAAATATGTCTCACAAAGATCAGCTACAATGGAAGATTTAAATATATTTAATAATAAATTATAAAAGAACAAGAAAATACTCTGTATATTATCAGAGTGACATTAGAGTTCAAAACCACAGGAAATATTTTAAACAACATAGCAGGACAGTCTCAAATAAATAAAGAAAAATATCTAAACTATGCTTCACTCGGACAGTGATCTGCTGTGGAGACCCCTAACCAGGAAAAAGCCGAAAGAAGAAGAATCTAAACTATGCTTCACTATACTCCTGACTGAATCTAAGAAAATTACTGTACCCTAGTTAACTTACTTAAGAGCAAGGCAGTTGTGGTGAATGGATCTTGTAGTTGTTGTCAGGTCCAAAAAGAATACAGAATGCTGTGTTGCACTCAGAGACCTCTCAAATTAATATCTCAAATATTACTGCTGGGATAGCTTGCAGAATGACATCATTTCTTGTCATCTGACTCTATCCCAGGTGAAACCCCCACTGCTGGAATCTAGCAGTATTAAGCATCGACCTGTGAAAATAACTAGACCTCAGATCTTTGGCAGATGCTGGAAGTCATAAAACAATTGCATTCCTTCACATTTCAAAACTAGTAATTATTTCACCTTAAAGAAAATACAGAAAACTCCCTAGTACAGACATTCTGTCTCTAGCTACCATAAAGTAGTTTAATTTCAGCTATTTTTCTGAAGTTAGCCTCCTGTATTCCAGTTTCCACTGTTAAAATGTATGCATTTAAACAATTACAACAATGTATGCACATTTCTGTTCTCTTCCAGCAGAGCACAGTATTTTACAAAATAAAATACCTTTTTAACACGTCTGTACAGACCAGTTTGATGTATATATGACATACAGTTCTAATACATTTGTAATACAAGCATCTTATATAGATCATGTTGATATTCAAAGATGGCATATCATTATTTACAATATTCCAAATAGCTGCATTGGCAATATCTCCTTACATGGCACTTCTTCCCCCCTTCGAAGTGACCCTTGAGAAACATTGCTTGCGAGGAATGAACCTAATTGGGAATACATTACCCCATACACTGTCTTGAAATTCCAGCTACCTTGGCATTGCTGACCCCAATACAATACTGCACTGTCCTTTCATATGCCTGCAGCCCTAGGCTCCACCATAGTAACTTTGGATTTTGATGGCTGGCTTCCTGTAGCAATAGATACCCCATAGACTCCTCCTGCCTTCTATTGTAAATACTTAGCACAAGGGCCTCCCTATCATGGTAAAGTTTCATGGTCTTAACATGGTAAAATTTGTGCCCCTGCCTCCTACCTAGAAGTTCTACCATGTAGTTAACATCACTGACCTTCCTTACCACTTTGAAGGGTCCCTCCCAAGCTGCCTGGAATGAGAATCATAACCTGCTGCTCCACAGCATATTGTCTAGCTTGAGCATTCCTGTCATACCATACCTTTTTCTGCTGTTGGACTTCTGCCAGGTTCTTTTGGGTGAAGCCCATGAGTTCCCTGAGTCTTGTCCTGAGGTTTAGGACATATGCCACAACAGACTCCTTTTGGGATTCACACTCACCCTCCCACTCATCGCAAATCAAATCTAGATGTCTCCTCACCCTATGCCCATACAGCAACACAAAAGGTGAGAAACCTATAGATTCCTGGGGTACCTCTCTGTAAGCAAACAACAGTTGGGGCAAATATTTGTCCCACACCCTCTGAAACTGGTCTGCAAATGGCTGTAGCATGGTATTTAGTGTGGAGTTTAACCTCTCCACGAGACCATTAGTCTGGGGATGGTAGGGGGTGGTCTTTAGGTGCTTCAGCTCACACTGTTTCCACAGACAAGTCAGCAGGTCTGATGTGAAACTGGCACCTCTGTCAGTTAGTATTTCTTTTCAGAAACCTACCCTGCTGAAAATGTCTAACAAAGCATTTGCCACCTTTTCTACCTTGATGGAGGACAAATCCACTGCCTCAGGGTATTTGGTAGCATAATTTACTACCACTACAATATACTTCTACCCTGTGGAACTTGGGGTACTCAGAGGCCACACAATATCCATAGCTACCCTCTGAAATAGCTCCTCAATCAGAGGCAAAGACATTGAAGGAACTTTGACCTTGTCTCCTGCCTTGCCTACCTTTTTCACTGATCACAGCTCCTGCAGTACCTTTATACATCCCTGGAAATCGCAGGCCAATAAAAGTTCAGCATGATACATCACTTGGTATGCTTTATGCGATTATGACCTGCAAGGGAATGTCATGAGCTATGGATAAAAGTGCCAGATGGTAGGCTCTGGGCACTACTAACTGCTGTATTCTCTCACTCTCTAGTTCTCCCTTAGGGGCCAACTCTCTATGCAGAAACCCTTTGTCCCAGTATACAGAGTCCCCTTTTCCTTGACAATCAGGTGCCTCACTGGCTACCTCCCTAAAGCCTTGTAATGTAGGGTTTGAGAGCTGAGCCTATCTCAACTCTCTCTTTGTAACATTTCCCAGCTCGCCTTTCACAGGAAGTCTAGTATCCTCTGACAGCAATGCCTCACTGTCAGCCTAGGTACTACTACTACTCACCTCTGCCCTTGTAGTCACTCTGTCCAAGGGAACATCAGTACCTACAACCAGCTGTGGCTCTCCTTCAGTCTCACTGCTACAGGGTAGCTTCCTCTCTAAAGTAAACACCTCACCAGTCCCAGCTTCAAGTGTACAGTCTGTCTGTGCACCCCAGGCTACCAGATGCACATGCTTGTCTTCAAGCCTGACTGCAAATAACTGCATGCAGACAAGGCACTGCATTATTAAAATCCTTTCATATCAGGACATCTGCTGGGATATCCTAAAACACACGTATTTGTTTGCTTCCTTTTCCACCCTCCCAGGCAAGGTGAACCCTAGCCAAAGGTATTTGGATTGGGGTCCTTCCTCAAGCTCTGACTGGAGTAGACTGCCCAAGTAAGCAGTGCTCCTCTTTAACCATTGCTGGCTTCACATGGTTAGGTCAGAAGCTGTGTCTCTCTTAGCTGTGACCTGTTTCCCATCTAATAAGATAGCATATAGCCTCTTGTGGTAGTTTGGTACCCCTGCTGCCTCCAGACAACTTACTGCTCGCATTCTATCACTCACACTTGCTGGCTCCCCTAACTTTTGTTTTTCACCTTGCCTCCACAAGTTGCCACACTTGTTAAATTTAAAATATTTAACCCTTGGTCCGGGCCATGTACCTGAACTACTGGCTTTCCCTGCTACTGATGGACTCTGTTAGGGCAGTTTAGGCTGCCCACCATGGGTTCTCTTAGACCCATGAGCAGCACTGGGTATCCCTTTCCTGTGTAGTGATGCCCTGCTTGCTAGGTATAGGTCTCCCTTTTCCCAAACTCATCTGTAATATTACATTCACTATCTGCTAACCAGATTCTCATGTCCTTAGGCAAAGTGCTAAGGGCTTGTTCCCTCACCAAAAGGTCTGCCACCCCTTCAAAAGTGGTGACCTGACACCCTCTCACCCATCTATGAAAATAACTGCTTACCTCAGCAATATATTCACACACACTTTCATCTGCCTTGCATCTGTGCTCACAAACCTTATTTCTGTGAGCTTCAGTTGTTAACTTAAAACACTCAAACACTTTTTAACTGTATTATAATTTAAGTAATCAGTATCAGACAATTTAGAAATAGCAGTTCCAGCTTTAGCTTGGAGTAAGGGGGTCAGGAACCAGACTCATAGCCCATGGTCAACATTATATTGTTTACAAACCCTTTCAAATATATGAATAAAACTTTCAAAATTATCACCCTCTGTAAATTGTGGAAGAAATTTACTGACTTTATTGTTTCTGGGGTTCAGTGATTCCATTCCCCATTACCTTATCCACACCCCACCAGGGGCAGCAATATCCTAGACCTGGTCATTACCAAAGTGGGTGTTCCACACCAGAGGTCAATTTCTTGTTGGTCAGATCTGACCACAAGCAAATCACCCTAGACAACCACATCCCATCCCCACCCCTCCCCATTAGGGAAACCACCATAACAAATTTCTCCAAAGCCAACTTCACGCTTCTTAAGACAGAAGTGGTAAACATCACGACACCCATGCTGACAGACAATAGAGATACGAATGCTGAATCCTATACAATTGCACTTTATAAGCACTTACACAAGTGCATGGATCCCTAACAGAACCAAGATGCTATCGTCCAAAAAAGGAAGCCAATCTGGTGGTCCCCTGCTATAAACAAACTCTACAACAGAAAAAAGAAACTGTTGCAAAAAAGAGTAAAATCCCATGATTGGGGGAACTACGTGGTCAGCCTCAGTAAGAAGCTGAGATCCCTCATAAAATCATCCAAAGCTAGTTACGAAAACAAAATCGCCACTGATTCTAAAGACAACCACAAAGCATTCTATAGCTATGTCAAGAATCTCAATGGCAACACTCAGATCGACTCTGAGTTACAGCACAATGGCACTAAATATGCAGAACCAACTGATATTGCCAACATCCTGGCAGATAGGTTCAGTGCTGACTTTACCCCCCTCTCTCATCCCCTAAAGGGTCCATCTCTATACCGGAAGAATGCAAAGTACCTGTAATCATGGCTGCACTGGTAAAAAACACACTCTCCAAAGCCAAGAACACAGCCTCCATGGGACCTGACAACATCCCAGGCTGTGTTCTACATGAACTACAGAACGAACTGGCACCCCACCTAAGTACCATGTTTAATCATAGCCTCACCTCAGGCTTTGCACCCACTGAATGGTGCACAGCAACGGTTATCCCAATCCACAAAGGGGTAGCCACCATGGACCCCAGGAACTACCACCCCATTAGCCTGATGAGCCTGGTTTGCAAGGCTATGGAGCGTATCATCATAGAACTTATAAACAATGACATTGGTAATCTCTAAACTCTGGACCCTACCCAGTTCAGGTTTGTAAAAGGCAGATCATGTCTCTTAAACCTGATAGACTTCTTTGAAGTGGTCACCAAAGCTGTAAATGAGGGTAAGGTGGTTCACACAGCGTATCTAGATTTCGCCAAGGCTTTCGACACCATCCCCCACTCTGGAATTGTAGACAAACTCACTAAACTAGGTATAAATCCCTATGTCACAAGATGGGTTGCCAACTGGCTCACTGACAGAACCCACACTGTGAAAGTAGCAGACTGTAAATCCAACTTCAGACCAGTGACAAGTGGAGTACCACAGGGTTCAGTCCTGGGTCCTCTCCTGTTTGGTATCTACTTCTCTGAAGTACAGGCTAACACAGAAGGTCTTTGGCTAAAAAAGTTTGTAGATGACTGCAAGCTAGGAGCTATAATCAAAACTCCTAATGATGTGGACATTCTACAAAAGAGCCTCACTGAGATAGATGCCTGGTGTCAAAGCCATGGCCTCAAGCTCAATGCCAAAAAGTGCATTGTCATCCCTTTTGGTAAAAACTCTGTACCCATGAACTACCACATAGGCGGTAGTCTACTTAACACTGAAAGTGTGATAAGAGACCTTGGGACACAGGTGGACCGTAGTCTCTCCTTTGATAATTACATCACCACAGTAGTCAGGAAATCCTTCTACTTGACACACCTCATCACAAAAGGTTTCTCATCCAGGAAAAAAGAGGTCATTCTTTCCCTCTACTCATCACTCATTAGACTCATTATAGAGTACAACGCCCCTTTTGGTATGTACCTCACAAGACATCTACAACAACTGCAAAGGCCACAGAAATACCTTACAAAGAGGATTACCAGCCTCAATCAGATGCCCTAAGCAGACCATCTCAAAAAACTCCAGCTTTACTCTGTCACATATCGCCTACTCAGAGGCAATCTCTACCTAACATACAAAGCTATGTCAAACCCAGAGCTGTTGGACATGCTCCATGTAAAGAAATCCCAATCTCCCCGAGCTACACGCTCTAGGGACCTAAACCTTGTCACAACAATAAACAGAACATGCTGGAGGGATAGATTCCTGTCCTAGAGACTTCCCATACTCTCGAACAAACTACCTATCTATATCAAACAAGGCTCATCATTAGCACTCTTCAAGAAAAATCTTGATGACTGGATAGGAGATAGGAAATTCACCCCGGGGATCACTTCTGTGGCCCTGCTTAACAGGGGCACAGGAAAATAATTTTCTTGGGTGGCAAAACCAGGGTACCATTTGGCTAGGCTTATATAGGCCCTAGGGCCAATAGCCTAGTACCTACCTATGAACCTATGAACCTCCATGACGCTGGAGAAGAGTCAGCATCTCCTTTTCATGTTGCTTCTGCCTCTCATTTTCTTTAGCCTCCAATCACCACAGTCTCTCATTTTCTTCAGCCTCCAAATGCCGCAGTCTCCCTGCTGATTCTATTTCCAAATGTTTGGCTTCTAGTTCAAGTCTCTTTAACTCCAGACAGATTTTTAAGTCCTCTGTGAAAAGGTTGAACTATCCATTTTCTGAGAGCTGTACATCCCAATGCCAGTCTGGCTGTCCTCTTGGTTGCTGGTCTGTGATGCAGCTGTGGGCAAGGCTACAGTCATTTCTGCTTTAGTCAGGTTGGCATGAACCAGTCCTTTGGTTTGGCACATCTAAGCTGATGTATTCTTTGTCAGCTTGCCACATCCTTGCTTGCTATCCCTGACTAACTAGGCTAACAAAAAATAAATAAAACTATTGTGATATGAAACTCTGAATGTTCACTGTATGGCTGCTTATGAGACAAACATCTTCTTTAGTGATTACTGTTTACAGGCTACAGGAGCTCAATATCCACACCATTGAACCCTAATATGTGATGTGGGGATCCAACTACTGTCAACCAATCAATGTGACAACCAAACACTGGACCAGTAGTTAAGAAGTCTCAATCCTCACCACAGCACCGGTGGGGGACATACACTGGGAGGATGACAATGTACACACAGTATTTCCAGATGCAGCTCTCTACATCAACTGCAATTTCCCTTTAGCGCACACATAGATGACAGTCAGTCTGTGCCTGGTTTCTCCCTCTTTCTCCACATTCCAATAAGACTCCCCACTGGTGCAGCTATAGAGTTGAGATCTCAGTTGAGTGGCCAAGCCAAGAACTCTAGCACCCTCTCTGTCCAGCTAGTGCTCCTTTTCTCTGCCCAAGTAGCTGACACACACACTCTTCAAGGTGTGATTTACACACACACACACACACACACACACACACACACACACACACACACACACACACACACACACACACCTGGGAAAGGCTGGCACAGGTTTACTAGCTATGCCTCCTTTTGCCCAGACTATAAGGTAGTTATCACTGCACTAGCCAACTCCTTATCAGCTACTTTAAGGCCCTTAACAAAGGGTGATGAATCTTACTGTATAATATTAATATTAATGCAAATGGTAGTTTTACCAAGATCAAGGCTATTAGGAGTGGCCCACAATGTGACAAAGATCAGCCACAATGGAAGGTTTAAATATATTTCATAATAATAATAATAATAATAATAATAAAAGAACAAGATAATACTCAATATATTTTCACAGGGAAATCAGAGTTCAAAATGATAGGGAATATTTAAAACAACATTGCAGGACAGTCTCAAATAAATAAAGAAAAATATCTAAACTATGCTTCACTATAGTCCTGACTGAATCTAAGAAAATTACTATACCCTAGTTAACTTACTTAAGAGTAAGGCAGATGTGGTGAATGGCTCTTCTAGTTGTTGTTGTCAGGTCCAAAACAGAATACAGAATGTTGTGTCTCACTCAGTCTCACTCAGAGAACTCTCAAATTAATATCTCAAATATTATTGCTGGGATAACTTATAATTTCGTGTCATTTGACCCTTTCCCAGGTGAACCCCCCACTTCTGGAATTTAACAGTATTTAGCATCAACCTGTAAAAATGCATAGACCTCAGAACTTTGGCAGATTTTGGAAGTCATAAAACAATTGCTTTTCTTCACATTTCAAAACTAGTATTTAATTCACCTTAAAGACAATACAGAAAACTCAATAGTGCAGACTTTCTGTCTCTAGCTGCCATAAAGTAATTTAATTGTAGCTATTTTTCTGAAGTTAACCTCCTGTATTCCAGTTTCCACTATTAATATATATATATATATATATATATATATATATATATATATATATATATATATATATATATATTTATTTAAACAGTTACAATAGTGTATGTACATTTCTGTTCTCTTCCAGCAGGGTGCACTGTGAATACATGTTTAAGCTGAGTACTTTGCAAAATACCTTTTTTAACACACTTCTGTACAGACCAGTTTGATATACACATGACATTTGTAACAAAGCAGCTTATATAGATCATGTTGATAACTGTGATGGCAGTATCTCCTTTCATGATAATAGTAATCATAATAATAATAATAATAATAATAATCATAAATCATAAATAAAAACATGAACTTTGCTCCACAACTGCATGTGCTTTATTATTCTAACTCCAAGGTCATTATTAAATCAGGGCAAATAGCAAGCTGACTGTCAAATGTATACCCCTCTCCTCATATTTTGCTTTCTTTCACTTTGTATTATAAAATTATACAAACTTGTTCAACTACTACTCAAAGCTCCATTACTCAAGTTAGGATGAGTGAAAATGATTCCTAGAACTGTCCTTCAGCTGAATTACACAGCAGAATATTGAGTTGTTTCATAAATGCATGTGCCACTATGCACAACAGACATTACTACTCTTGTGAAAAATGAAATAATTGTGCACAAGCACAACACAGGGATCTTTTGGTCACTTAAATGCATGGCCCTTTCCAGATGCATTAAATCTAATGAGAACTGCCATATTCTCTTATGCCTCAGCAACTACCCTACTCACACAGACACTCCAGTATAGATGCTCCCTGAATTTTGTTTCATTTTTGCTGTGGGTCTGATTCTCCACCAGCTTGTTATAGCCACCATTTCCTTTCTAGGTTATGAGGATATTTATTGTCCTGTCTTAGAAGACGCTCAGTGTAGACTAACTACCACTGTACACTGCGTAACCATTGTATAACCACAACTCTGGATAACAATCCTAAGCTCATTTTGCTTCTTCAGGGGAGCCATTTTTATTTCTTTCATATGTGCTGCACCTTTCTTCAGTGGCAGTGTGGCTGTTTAGCTTACAGTTGTGGCTTTTTATTCAGTTGGTTCTTACTAATCTAGCCTTAGCTACATCTACGCAGACAAATCTCTAGAAGATACATAGAAATTTGCAGGCATGACATTTTGGTACAGTAGTAAAACTGTTTACCACCTGCATGCCTTGGGGATTTTTTTTAATCCACTCTTTTATGATTTAGACTACACTGCAGTGAGCTATATAATTCTACCAATAGCTGTTTGCAATTGTTTTACCTGATTCCCCTAGGAAAGGCATTTTAAAAACATCAAGCTCTGTAATGGATGTTATTTTAAGACTGCTAAGCAGGAACCAATAATTTTCTACCCCATCACATTGATAATTTTGCCCAATTTCCTTTGCAATTAAAGTTCTCAATAACTCCTATCATAGCAACTCCATGCATTCAATTGTTTGTATGTTATGTTGGAGAAATAAAGGCATTAATGTACAACCTTCTATATTTTTTTAGATTCTGTAAGTCATTTTGCAGGAAAATGTTTCAGCAATTACCTACAGGGGTGTACACTTGAGCCAGATATCACTCACATTTATTTTTGTTTAGTTAAATATTTAAATTCACATTGCAAGAAAAAAATCCAGCAGCTCAACTCTTACTGCTTCACGGGTCATGAAAAGTTGCAACCTGCCTGCCTTGCTTCCTTCCTTCCTGACCAAATGTGACTGTTCTGTCTGGTCTAGTCATGCAATCAATGTGGAACTTCTGGGACTTTTTCTTACCTCATTTTTACTAATCAATCAATCATCGTAGCACAGCACTGTTACAAAGAAACATTCTCTCTTTGAAGGGCTTTATATGCTATTAGTAAATCACAAGACCGAGTCTGATTCAACAACAGGCAAGGAAAGGTCACATTTTAAATGTACCTGACAGAAATGACATAGCCACATCTGCCAGCTGCTATTTAATTCACCTGCACAAACATTGCATAACTATTGCATTTCAGTGAACCGTGCAGGCACTTCTGTTTTCTTCATATTTTGTTCAGTGGGCAAACTACATAGTTCTGGCTGAGTGTCTCTGAAACAGCTGGAAAAAATACACAGTGTTCTCTTTCATCACTGTACAATGCTGTTGAATCTTAACACAAGCTGACTTGCTTCATTAGCCCCCTCCCCTTAGCATTGCAAGATCATCTGTCACAGCAGCTGTTAAATAGTTGTAACACTTTATGTGACTTGGTGGATTATGGAACAAATTAATTTCATTTACATATATATATATATATATATATATATATATATATATATATATATATATATCTATATGCAATGCTTTCTGTTGCAGTCAGTGCAGACCCATTACTTCCCAGGAAAAATAGATGTGTCATGACTAGAGGAGATAATCATTACAAATCAGATAGTTCAATTTCAAATTAGTTGATTTAGCACTGACATTTTGTTGTCACAAAAATCTGCAGTAGCTATGCGTTCCTACAGTAATAATTTATGTTTGGGGTATGTACATTGGCGTTTACTGGTGCCTAGAGTGGTTTCTCCTTCAGGGACAAACTTAAAAGCAAGGTATAAGTAAATCTCAATATGGCCTACATGCAAACATGGCATATTGCAGTTATACCATGGCTTGATTTTTTTTTTTGGTATGGATTATATGTGGTATGTTAATTTTGTTTTTCGTTTTTTTTTGTACTATTTCAAAAATAATTATTCCACAGGGTATCTGTATCTATTGTAGGACTTCAACCTTTTGACTCCTACTGCAGTTAGCAAGTGGATTTGTTATACGTGATGCTTGGCTGATGAAAACTGGGGAAATGTCAAAGTTCAGAATTCTGAATTTTTTCTAGAGACATTACAGTTTGCTGATACCACAACTGTCAGAGCTGATTGTTCTCTTATATATGTCCCTTGACCAGTAATGAACTTTTGTTATGTAGATGTCTGCATACTCAATAATGCATGCATTTCCCATTAAATCAACTTCCATTACTGTTTGAGAAAGTATGATAGATTTTTCCCCTAGATAAGAGGACTGCATGAGAAGCCATCACAAATTCAGAGAAAGTGTCATGACTCTAGAGGGATGTGTACAAAGAAATCATGTTTACATAAAGCTTAAAGAGATATAGGAGGTGACTAGTTCATAGTAAAAAAAAAAAAAAAAAAAAAAAAGAGTATGTTTGTTTGCTTGATCACAAGTTCAATTCCCGCAGCAGCATTATTTTGCCATTTCAATTTTAGATAATGAGTTTGAATGATGAAGCAATTAATAATGCCGTGTTGTCCTTATGATATTAGTATTGCAAAAATGTCACAGAGACTGAAATCAATAAGGTGAAAACTAAGGTATGCAGATATTTAGCTGCAGATCCTAAAGTACTTTTGAGAGCAATGAACCTGACAGAGGAAAGTCAACAACCTTAACACCTGCGAGTCAGATTTTCTTTGGTCCGTTTTTCATAAAATTGTGGTTTTCTGATAAATTAGTGGCAAATCATTAAAGACTGAAGTTAGCTCCACAAAGTCTGCTCTTCACTTTTTCCCTTAGAACTGCTCTATCTCTCAATTTAAACACCATATTCTCATTTTAAGGCCCTTCACTGGTCTAATTAAGTAATCCTACAAGTTAGCACTATTAAACCATAAGCACTACTTACTCTTATACTCTCTACGATTACCCTGTCCTCTATTGGTCCGTCTTAAATTCAGTTTCCCTATATTACTCTAGCATGTCCAAAGGTCAGTCAATGGTTTCCTCTCCAGTCCAGCTGGTGAATCTGGGAATTTTGAGGCAATGTTACAACTGTCTCATGTACACGGACAACCCTCTCCTCCTCCAAACAGGTTCAAATATATGTGAGAGATGCAACTATTTAGCCAAACTGGAGGCTGAGCTCTCTCATCTCAAAACTGGTGTAACCAGTCAGGAGGAGAAGGTAACCTCACACAACACAATTCCAGTATCACATAGTCCCACCACATCAGCGAACCAAACACATAAATACACAAAAACATACTCGGAGGCTCTAAATAAAAATCTACCTAAGCAACAGAGACCTCCAAAGCAGACATCTAAGCAAACGCTACCTCAAAACAAAACACGCACAACACATAGCCCACAAAGTCAGTGTGCCAAGCAGCCACAGCCCTTAAGGCTGAATAACACACCTGATACTCTTGTAATAGGTGTCTCTATTGTCAGACACACTGATGTCCCACTCACCAGGCTGAATAAAGAGAAGGTCATGGTCAGCTGACTGTCGGGTGCTAGGATCCGCCACATAACGCAAGCACTCAGGTCACTCCAAAGCAAATACAAATATGACTCAGTCATTGTACATGCTGGTGTGAATGACCTGAGACGTACCTCCCTGGACTACATGAAAAGAGACATAGAGGAGCTCTCTGATCATGTAGCCCAGGCTGGTATGACCCTGACCTTGAGCAGCATCTCACCCTCACCTAGAATGATGCCACAGTACAAAGACAAAATGATTGATTTTAACAATTGGCTAAAATTTTGGTGTCACTCAAAGGGGATCCAGTGTCTGTCAGCCTGGGATGACATGCTCGACAAGCAACATTGCTTCGCTAGGGACGGCTTGCACCTGTCACCACTGGGCTTTCGGATATTGGCAAAGGCTCTTGCCACCCCCATAGTGCCTTTTTTAGGCAAGGCTCAAAAGTCAAACCCACCCCCATAGACAGCACAAGGAACAAGAAACTAAGGGTAATACTGCTTAACGCCAGAAGTCTTAACCTCAAGATGCATGCACTCGAAGCTCTCCTCAGTATGGAGAACAGCGATATCTGTGCAGTGACAGAAACCTGGTTCAAGGCTCCAGAGAGCACCCCAGCACTACCAGGCTATACCTCATATCATGCTTTTCGGCCCCAAAACCCGGATCGTTCCATAAAAAGGAGGGGGAGTTTCCATATTTATCAAGGATATCCACACCTCCAGGTTAGTGGCATTGCACGAAGTATCGGAGACCATCCATGTGCAACTAACAGTGGGCAAGACTGCTTTTCAGTTTATAGCATCCTACAGACCACCCTCTCAAAGTCAGGAATCCCACTCGGCTTTCCTGAAAACATTGGGGAACATGAAGATCTCTCCGAACACCATTATATTGGGCGACTTCAACTACCCAAACATTGACTGGGAGCACTACTCAAGCCCCAGCACCTTAGCCCAAAGGTTCCTGGAAATTATAAACTCAAATGCTATGGAACAACTAGTCACCACTCCCGCAAGAGGGGACACCATACTAGACCTGATCATTACCAACATGGAGACTCTATGCTCTACACCAGAATTATATCCCTCATTGGTAAGATCAGACCATAAATTAATTTCACTGGATGTCCACATCCCGACCCCACCCCCAGCCCAGAAAACCACAGTGAAAAACTTCTCAAAAGCGAACTTCTCACTTCTCAAAACCGAAGTGGAATCCTTCAAGGCCCCAGGGCCAGTGGAAACTACGGCCCAAACTGCAGAATCCTATATAAACACATTCTACGGACATCTCCAGGAATGCATGGATCATGCAATCCCAAACAAAACCAAGACCCAATCTTCCAAAGGCAGGCGTCCAGTCTGGTGGACCCCTGCCATAAATAAACTGTACAACAGAATGAGGAAGCTACTACATGATAGAGCAAAATCCCTAATAGGGAAGGCATCTCTGATCAGTACTAGCAAAAAATTACGATCCCTCATAAAATCCTCCAAGGCCAGCTTCGAGAGAAAAATTGCACAGGCCACCAAAGACAATCATAAGGCTTTTTTCAGTTATGTTAGGAACCTGGGATGCAACTCCCAGACTTGTTCTGAGTTGATTCTAAATGACAAAAAATACACTGAACCCACAGACATCGCCAATATCCTGGCAGCCAGGTTCAGTGCAAACTTCTCCACCCCCCCCCCCAAAAGAGCAAGTATCTATCCTGGCAGAGGGCTGCCTCCCAAACATCTCTGATGCTGAGGTGAAGGCTGCCCTCTCCAAAGCAAACAACACTGCTTCCATGGGACCAGATGGTGTCCCAGGTTGCGTCCTACATGAACTCCAAGCGGAACTAATCCCTCAAATAAAACAGCTATGCAATCTCAGCCTCACTACAGGATATGTGCCCACAGAATGGCGTACAGCAACAGTGGCCCACTCCACAAAGGTGGAGCCTCTACGGATCCTGGAAACTATCGCCCCATAAGTCTGACTAGCTTAGTCTTCAAGGCTATGGAGAGGGTCATCATGGAACTCATAAACAAAGACAATGGGGACCTACAGACAATAGATCCTACCCAGTTTGGCTTTGTCAAGGGCAGATCCTGCCTTTTGAACCTGGTTAACTTCTTTGAAACAGTCAACAAAGCCATAGATGAAGGGAAGGTAGTCCACACAGCCTATCTGGATCTTGCAAAGGCATTTGACACAATACCCCACTCGGGCATCATAGATAAGCTATCCAGCTTAAATATAAACCCCTATGTCACAAGATTGGTTGCAAACTCGCTCAAAGACAGAACCCACAGAGTGAGAGTTGCTGGAGCCATGTCAGACTCGAAACCGGTCACAAGTGGCATTCCACAGGGTTCTGTCCTAGGACCACTCTTGTTCGGTATATACTTTTCCGAGGTACAGGCAAATGTGGGAGGACTATGGCTCACCAAGTTGGCAGACGACTGCAAACTGGGCGCCATAATCGACTCTCCAGCTGACACAAACATCCTTCAAAAAGGTCTCACAGAGACAGATAACTGGTGCCAGCGCCATGGTTTAAAGCTAAATGCCAAAAAATGTATAGTCATACCCTTCGGCAAAAACAATGTGCCCACAAATTACCACATAGGCGGAAACCCATTAAGTACAGAGAAAGTTATTAGGGACCTGGGGACCCAAGTTGATAGCAATCTCTCCTTTGAAAACCACATTGCCAAAGTGGTTAGAAAGACCTTCTACATAGCCCACCTCATCGCGAAGGGTTTCACATCTAGATCAAGAGAGGTAATCGTGCCCCTTTATTCATCCCTCATCAGGCCCATCATAGAATACAATGCCCCTTTTGGGATGTACCTTACCCGACACCTGCAGCAATTAGAAAGACCCCAAAAGTATCTCACCAAGAGGATCAAGGGTCTCAAACAGATGCCATATGCTGCTCAGTTAAAAAAACTCCAGCTCTACTCAGTTGCATACCGCCTACTTCGAGGCGTTCTATGCCTGACATACAAAGCTATGTCAAATCCAGAAATAATGGACATGCTCCACCTCAGTAAATCTAAATCCCTTAGAGCCACACACTCGAGGGACTTGAACCTCAGCACAGAAATAAATAGAACTTGCTGGAGGGACAGGTTCATAACCCAGAGGCTCCCTTTGCTCTGGAATAGAATTCCAGTTCATGTGAGGCAGAGCACCTCAATGAATCTCTTCAAGAAGAATCTCAATACGTGGATGGGGGATCGTAGGTTTATCCCAGGGATTACTCCCGTGTCACTATTAGACAGAGGCACAGTAAACTAAACCTTGAAAAGGGCACAGTATACTCAAATCAAGGGGTGGCGTAAGCCATACAGAATTGGGCTAGGCTTATAATTGCCCCAGGGCAGATAGCCTAGTATGAACCTATGAACCTATGAACCTATAATAGACAGTTCAATTTCAGACTTCATACCCTTCAGAAAATTAATGTTAATCAAAACTTGGGCATTTGTTCCACTTTTATTTACAGCTTTGGCAAGATTTCTTGGACTAAGAGGTTGAGAATGATGGTGTGTGTGTGCGTGTGTGCACGTGTGTGTGTGTGTGTGTGTGTGTGTGTGTGTGTGTGTGTGTGTGTGTGTGTGTGTGTGTGTGTGTGTGTATGTGTGTGTATGTGTGTGTGTTTTTATGTGTGTATGCTGTGTCTGTGCATGTGCATGTGCAGTTGTGTGTGTGCATGTGTTTGTACCCGTCTACTTGCTGCATGCCTTGACCGTCCATCCATACACTTTAGTGGTCCTGCTGCCGTGTTTAACTGAATGCACTGTGGACTGTTCTTTCATATCTAGTTTGGGGATTTAAAGAATGCAATGGAAATGTTATCTTATCTATTATGTTTAAGATGTCATCTTTTGTCAGAATAGATTATATAAGATGAAGAAAGTGAAATGCACTTGTAAATGAGCTTCTAGTGCAGTTGCCTTGCCTTAAATATAAAATGCAGAAAGGAATGCACCTTTGTATAGCCATTTCTGTTTTATATATTTAAAACTCACACTTAAAAAAATGGATCCTTTGTTTATATTTCCATAATAAACAGCACTGATTTTACAATTGCCGATCTTCTTACTGGGAGAGCTTAAGGAGTTTACCCATGGTTAGGAAGCAGTTTAACCCTGTTAAATATGCATTTTGTAATTTTATCATCCTGTAATTATTGTGGCATAATGTTAAAGAAAGGGAAGTAATGCTATTCCAAGCATACATATAAGCAAGGTAGGTGACATACTTTTTGCATTTTCCTCTGACCGAGGATATAAAGAAAAAACTATCACATCCAGTCATTACTTTTCATTTCTAAGGGTAATCCCCTGGATTCATGAAGCTTGGTGCAAGGACGGTGTTAGCCTTGTGCCAACCGTGCAGCGTAGAGATGGTGCAGCAGCACCACATGCAAATTAATGAAGGCACGCTGCCGCAACGTCCACATGCATAGGAAACGTGCTCGAGTGCAGGGGTCATTTCTACGCACTGCACGGAGGCGTGAACATGTCGGCTGCATACGCACAACCTAAAATGCTGACTAGTACAGCCTGCCTCTAATAATAATCACTCCTGTCAGTGTCCGTGGATACTGAAATGTATGCGAAGCATACAAGACAGTTTTGCGAACACCAAAATAAAAAGTAAACACAAAGGCACGTAGTTGAATATTGAGTCCCCGTCCCTCGAACAAATGACATTTAAAACCCCGTGCCCGTATTTCATCGTAGTGTTGATTGTTATACCAAATGGAAGCAAAACACAGCGTGTTAGTGCGCTGCTGCCATTTGCTAAGCCTAGCCCAATGGTTAAGGTTACCACCTGTCCAACATTGTGAGGGACAGTCCCCCTCTGGGCAGTTGTGTCCATACCAAAACCATTATAAATGTTAAATGTCCTGCGATTGTAGGATATAATTATGTCCCATATTTTATGTAATAGTTCCATACAATACTTATTTCTGTATGTAAAATACCTAAATGTTACAAGAAACAGAATAAGCAACTAAACTGCTATAACAATAAGCTTTCATTTAGGCATAAAACGAATGTACTATCTTTTGTACTGACCGTGGGTATGTGTTGGCCTGTAAAATCTGATGTGTGTCCCAAAAATGTCCCATTTTGGTCATTTGAAAAGGTGGCAACCCTACCAATGGTCAGAGCATTCACTCAATATCTGTCCAAGTTGTCCTTCTCAGGACGGCCCAAAGATGGATGGGTATTACCCGGGTCTACCTATCATGTCATGAAAGATAAGTATTTGCGTGTACCTATGTGTGTGAAGAACAGCATGTGGAAGATCAAAAATGCTAAGGGTAGTCCTCACAACCATATTGGTACCAGAGATATGTAGTGTACGCAACGTGTTCTGTTGACTGTGCCATGGGCCATCAACCAGAGAAGGGATGGATGGTGTGTGTGGAATATGGGGGTGAGGGGTGACGGGTAATGTAAAAATTCGCCAAGGGGAGACTGGGTCAGATGCACAATAAGTGAACTGGAGGTGTACGAGGGAGCAGTGGATGAATCAGAAAGAAACCCAAAGAACAAACATTCACATCCGCAATACAACCTGACAGGCCATACTGTAGAACACAATCCAACAAACATATGAACATTAAAATGTGTGATACACATGTACATAAACGTTACCGGCACACATCCACATAATGGTCTGGCCTGAACTAAGCCATCCAACCCCAACACACCTGGATACATATTTTGAATACCCATCATCCCCTCCACAGCACCCCCCCCCTTCCTGAACATCTACCAAAACCACCCATACTTGGGCTGCTAGCTTGGCGCAGCCATTTCTGCACATAGTGACCCCTACTCATATCTAGTAGGCAGTCTCACCCTAGGCAGTCTCAGGATTGCAAAGTATTTATCCCTTGCATGTATAACCCTACCTTATTTTCTTAAATCCAAATAAATCGAGGTTATTGGTCGCCAAAATTTTTGGATATCCCTCATGGGATAAGCATCTGTTCTAAAGATTAGACTTGGTGTCACGACACGATGTCCAGTCACGTAGACATCTGGACACAAGTTGTATGAGCAGTAGTTCTCCACAACCCTGCTCAGCCTCCAGCCAGTCCTGCAGAAACTATGACCCGGGATTAAACACCTGACCACGATGCACGTCTCCCCACGTGCATTATCGGGAATATATACCTTTCACATTTACATAGCTACACATCACACATACATGCATATAAGTAGTTGTCAAGTATGTGTCCAATTCATAAATATGTATACTTGCAAATGTATACATATGCGTCTCAGAAACATATGAATAGTAACATGTACTATACATATGTATACCACCCGACTGTCACATTTGTTGCCAGTACTGTGGAATGGCTGTAGTAAAGTCATATATCCTAATTACCATCCATAGAGAATGTAACAC